>NC_053022.1:31925242-32160855 GCF_003073215.2 Triticum urartu
AGCGAGCATAGGGCAGGATCTGTCCAGTACTCAGACACAAAAGACTTTGGTGATAACGACGCCAGCAGTACAGGTGCTTCATCAGACAGAGGACCAAAGAAGAAACGTGGAAAAGCTACGGGGTCTGTCAAAGGCGGAGCAGTTGAGAAGGATGATGATGAAGAAATCATCCCTGTAAAGGGCAAGAAAGCTCATAGGAAAAACAAGGACACTGGTTCTTCAGGTGATGCGAAGCGCGGTGGTAAAAAGGCACCAGAGAAACCAAAAGAGGAGAACACAAATATCTTCCCCGATGAGTTGATAGAGCAAAAGGTTTTGGCTGTTGCTCCAGAGTTAGAAGAGTTGGGAGGTCAGGAAACTAGATAAGATTAACCTTGTTGTTTCTATTCAGTTGAAATTGTGCTTCTACAAATTTCCTAACTTTTGAAACCAACATTAGGCTCAGACGACTTAAATGGCCCAATTAAATTATTGTCCTCTCACCTGAGGCCAATGCTTATTGATGCATGGAAGAAGAAAAGGAACACCATGCTGTCAGAAAACGCTGAAAGGAGGCGAAGTGTACTTGATAATCTGCAAAAGCAGCTAGATGAGGTAATCTGCTTTTGCATCCCATTTTCTTTGTGCTTCCTTTCTGTACTATAGTTTCTGGATAGCCTTGAAATTGTTCGACATTGCTACTGTATTTTAAATTGCTTTCCTGCATTTCTCTTCTGGTGCTAGATCATCTAACTTTTTTCAATATTATTCTTTGCCATCGTCAGGCTGTCCTTGATATGCAACTCTATGAAAAAGCTCTAGATGTGTTTGAGGATGATCCTGCTACCTCTGTAAGCTACTATAGCCTATGTGCATTGTTCTCACAAGATCGCTTGCTACTCAATACATTAGCAGCCTTTACTTACCGTCCTTTCTTTACCTGTTTTCTTGTTTGCAGGGCATATTACACAAGCATCTGCTAAGAACTATGGGTACTCCAATAGTCGACAAGATTTTATCTAGTCTGGTAACTTCTATAAGCTCACACAGTATGGTTGCCTGCAATATTATATTTCATAAATAATTTCTGTGATGTATCCATTTTGGCTTTAATTTTACAGTTGCAACAGAACCCTTAAAATAACATGCGTCCCTGATTGTGTTACTTCCCTACTAGCGACCTTTCTTGCGTGATGAACTAAGAAACTGGGACTAGCTTATAGCTCCTATTTCAAATCTGAATCGTTTAAAAGGTTTTGTAACCTACTTCTCTGACTAGTACATGTACTTTACACTGAACAACCAATAGGATAGGGACAACAAATTGAAGAATGGAATGGAGTATGAAGACAGTGAAGAACAGCATGCTCAGCTGAGCACTACTGACCGCACTTTTCTGGTACAATTCACTTGTTTCATTTTTCCATATATTATTTAATGTTTTCCTGTGTCAATCCTGAATGAAGATATCATTTGGTTTAACCTCATGGGTTTGCTTTCTATTAAAAAACATCAGGCAAAGGATCTTCCTGGGCAATTGTCATCGAAGGCTCAAGCTTTAGTTGAAGCACTGGAGGGAAAGGTTTGTCTGTAACCAAGAAATACTGTTTGATGAATTGATTGAAGACTTGAACTCCTTTATTCTGTATTTTTCTTGTTCTAAATCTAGTATGCATAGCAGCTTAAATTCTTATAATATGCTAGCACATGCAGTTAACAATCTAACATACCACAAAACTATGTCTGGGTCTCTTGGGTAGAGCAGACGTTTAGATGCTTAACATGATAAAATACTCAACAATTTTGAGGCAATGAATCTTTATATAGATGAAGTTCTTCCATGAAGCTTCCTGCATTATATTAATTACCAGCTTGCCAGGATGCTATGTTATAAATACCCAACATTCACAATTTCTTCTATGCTGTCTATATCCTTTAAAAATCCTTTCCTTCTGTAAGGCCTCCTTTGGTTTGTAGGAATGTCATAGGATTTCTATAGGATAGGATTTGCATAGGAAAATTTCCTTTGAGACCCTTTGGTTTGTAGGAATGGATTCCTATTCCTATATAGGATAGGACTCAATCCTTCACATTTTGGAGGAAAAAAACATTAGCTAAGACTCAATGGAAAAATTCCTATCCTATGCATCAAATGACATCTCTTTCTCTATAGGAATTGAGATGCATGTCATCTCACTTCCTATGATTTTCCTATTCCTACAACATTTCTATCCTATGAACCAAAGGAAGCCTAAATTAACCACGAAATCCTATTAATGCTAATTTTCTGTGTGTTCTAGAACACCAATTGTTTGATTCTGTAATACTCCCTCTGTAAACTAATATAAGAGCGTTTAGATCACTACTTTAGTATTCTAAACGCTCTTATATTAGTTTACGGAGGGAGTAACTAATAAAGTAAATATGCAGCATATATCCTGAAAAAATGTTGACACGAGAAGATAAGTGATATATTGTGTAGTCAATTCTTTTTTCAGAATGTGTACATAATTCATACTAGGGCTGACACACTAGTTCAGATATAAGATTGCATGTCAGAAGCATCTTCCTCACCAATCTGTTATTCTTTGCTAGTTGATAAAAAAATCTGTATGTTCCTAAGCATATGACTGGTGAGTTCTTTGTTGTCTAAACGCATACACTAAATAACAAATGAATAAGTGACTATTGCTATGTCTTTGAGATCCACAACTTCAAATATAACTGGACTTTGTAGCTCTTTCTAACCTTTTCCTCAAAATCCACAACAGCGGTTTGACTCATTTATGGACGCCTTAAGAGATACAGCAGAGGAAAGGTAACATTTTATGTTTGTACTTGCTTTCCACATTGGCTGGATTATCGAAGTGCTTACTCTCTTTTTCAGTGGCTTGTTATTTAAGAAGCTTGATAAAAGACTTGAGCGATCAATGCTGCATTCCTACCGCAAGGTATGTTCTTGCTATCTTCTATCTTGATGGCAGCACCACAGCGTCTGGAAAACCAGCGAGAACCGACTTTCTCGAACTGGGCTTAACAGGTTTTTAGTTGTCGCTGGTTTAGGCCCTAAACGTTCCCCTTTGATCCCCAGTTCAGCTGGAATGAGTGTATTACCAATTCATCACTTATTTGATATGCCCCATAACACTAATTGTTTCTTGTGTGTTCGAATTCTAAACTTAGCAAACCGCCCAAATAACCTGAACCATTCTGGTAGCACTTCTCAAAACCCTGTGTCTCACAGGATGATCTCTGTTTCCAAGAAAATATGGTATTTTCCATGGTTAAAAAAAGTTGTTTCTTGTGTTTTTAAACATCAAAATAGTGCAAGTACGGAATAGCAGAACGCAAGTCAAAATCACCATGATAATATAAATTTACCAAGATTGTTAGACTAGTAGGCGCTCTTATAGATTCGTAGGGTCTGAAGACGTTAATGTTCAATATGGCATAATGTGCTGAATAAATAATTCATACATGCTAAGTTTCTTTATGGCTGAATTCTAGTGCTAATTATCTGACGCCTTAATTTCGTGTATGAATTGAAGGATTTGATAGCACAAGTTTCTTCAGAGACTGATCCAGTTTCCTTCCTCCCAAAAGTCGTTGCTCTACTTTTTCTCCAGGTTTGCTTGATTGTATCTTTCCTGAAATAAAACTCTTCTTTTCGCTCTGTATTTATAGGCTGACCGGAGAAACATCCTGTTTGAATATTTTGTAGGCACACAACAAGGGTCTTCAGGCACCTGGAAGAGCTGTTGGTGCTGTCATCACATTACTGAAGGTAATTGTTGATTTGCATTCTCTTTGAGATACACTTAGTATAGTTCAAGTAGAATATGTTTAACTTATAGCAACAGGATCCTGATCACAGAATCTTTGATACTATTTGTCTGATATACTGGTTTGTAATTGTGTCATTAAGCTGTCAGAAGAATCACCTGTCCACCTTTTTCTTATCCTGTCCTTTATTACAATAAACCCCTTGATTTTGCAATCCCCCCGGAACAACGGCTATTGAATCTGTTTGTATTGTGTGTCCTTGGCTTAGCTTTGTTTTACTTGGACAAGTGAAACCAGTAATTAGTATAGAGGGGTTTGCTTCCTTGCATCACAAGACTCCTAACGTAGGCAGAGGGAGTCCTCGGTTGTCACTGTTGGACGTATTTCTGCTCATATTGCACAAAGGGAAAAGTATATTTTTCGTCTCAACTTTTTCAAAAGTATAGAAATGGTCCCTCAACTCTAAAACCAGCAAATCTTAGTCCCTCAACTTTCAAAACCGGATAAGCTTACTCCCTCGTGCTGCTTTGGGTGGTTTCCTGTCGTCGTGGAGTGATTTTTGACTCAAGCTGACAAGTATGGGCCCGCACCTACCCATTTTTGTCCACTTTAATTCTTGCTCTCTGTCTCCCTCACATGTGGGCCCTACATGTAAGAGCATCTTCAACCTCTGAACGACCGAGAGGAATCAGTGATAAATTTACGTGCATATGTGAGCTAGCAGTCTGCTTTGCTTTTGCTGCGTATATGCATCGACCTGCAACGTATCTACTATGAACGGACCACATCAAGCCAGCGCTGCAAGTCCACTCTCGCCGGAAAGTCGCGTTGCCGCCATCCAGCAGGCTGGCACCTGGACAGTTTCGCCATCGGCAAAGTCAGGCAGGCATATGTCGCAGCTGGCACGGACGGAAGCGCGGTGCTGCTGCTCTGCTTGTGCACCCACGAGGCGGCGGGGAGTGCGATGAAACTAAGCTTTGCTGGTTTTGAAGTTGTGGGACTATTTCTATACCTTTGAAAAGAGTCGAGGGACGAAAGATAACTTTTCCCTTGCACAAATGAACTCATACCAAGAGTAAGTACAAATATCAGGGACCCCCCCCCCCCCCCCCCCCCCCCCCCCCCCCCCCCCCCCCCCGCCGGTGTTATTAAATTTTATCTCATTTCTTTTGCATGTTTGATCTTTTCATAACCTGTTCAAACAGCATAGCAGATATTATAATTCCTGCATATCGCTCCACGGCCCCGCCAGTATTTCCAGATATTATAATTAGCCATCAAAATCCTGCCGGCTTTTCGATCGATGATTGGCAGTCCTCTGCATTCTGGCCATAGTTTCTTAGCCTCTTGGGTTTTAGTTTTATAGCAGTCTTACAGAATTAGGATGCTTTGGCCTGCCTGTGATGCTGGCTTATTTCACACATTCAGATAATACTGTCAACTTTAGCAAAATCCATGCCCGGGTGATCATACATATCCTCTATTTTTCAGGACAAGCTACCAGCTTCAACCTTCAAGGTTTTAACTGAATATCACGCCACTACCGTGAAAGTTCTCGCACTACAAGCTGCTGCCACGGGTGATGTAAGTCCACTCCAACCATTTTGAATATATCTCTGCTCACTGTTGTGTGCATTATAAAAGGATTAGTTGGTTATCTTTCCATAACTTTTTGACTTTGCTACAAATCTGACGTCAGATTCTTAGGCATGGCAAATCGAACGTTTTCATGGCAAGTTATGTGTGCCAAGGATGGCAAATCCGCCTCAGTTTATTTGTTTTCCCAGGAAATTGACGTGCTTGTAAACTAAATTTGCCATCATCACGCCAACATGAATTGCCATGAAAAACGCTTGATTTGTCATGCCTAGTGTTTCCGTAATTTTATCCTGTTTCTGCACTGAACTCTATACATGTACTCTTAATTTATATTCTGTGCTTTCCCCATCTACCCGACACCCTCTGATATACATCAAGTAATATGCTCTGTGCTCATCATTTGCGCAATCATGCGTCATCTCGTCTTTGCCCTGCAGGAAGACGATTGTGCATCGGACCGAATGCTGGAGAAGAAGGAAGACCTAGAAGAGAGGCTGATGCCAGAACTCAAATCCCTGGCCCTCGGCACGAGCAAAGAGTGAGCAGCAAACATTGTGTGCGTGCATGGTACGCCATGCCCTATTGTAAATACACAGACCTCTCTATCTATCATCAGCTAGGGATGCAAGCAGCCACCCTGCGATACTTGGTCTACTTAGCGCACTCATCAAGTGAATCTAGCGTAGTATGTGGGTTGCATGTTTGCACCGTGAGCTCATTTGTTGCCCTCTGGCTTCGCAATTTCTGAAGGAAAGGGATCCATGTGTAATACACCGTGTACATTCTAGGGGGTCATGTGACAGCAGAATCAACTTAATTTTTGACGAGCAACCAAATACCGACTGACAGCATGTATGAGGTATAAACACCTTGAAACTCTGGTAGTAGTCTTTTCCGAACAATGACTGCAAGCAAACATTTTTCTAGAACCTTTTATCTCGTGATCAACTAGAAACACATTCTTCTCTTCCAAGTGCCAAACGAAACATCCGAGTACGAGTAGGCTGCAAACGCCTGTCAAGACAAGCTTCCATTCGAACGCACGTGGCGTTTTAGGTCAAGGTTTTGGAACTCGTTGGGGCCGTTCGCACGTGACATTTTATTCACTAATAATTAATTTGGCCCATCTTCCTTTTGATGTTCTACACCAATCATCACCCCAAGACCTCGCACGTTGGCCGACGGATCTTCAGCACTCGTCAGAGTCAAACCCCATCCTTGCATTGCAACAAAGGGAATGTTGTGGAACCCTTTGCAACATAGCTCGTGTTGCAGAAACATTTCACAACATAGACGATGTTGCAGATTTTTTTAAAAACATTTGCAACAGAGATCATGCTACCAATAACTTTTGCAACTGAGACCATGTTGCAAAAAAGAAACTTACAACGAAAATGATGTTATAGAAACGTTGCCACGGCCGACCTGCCATCGTTCATCGTCTTTGTTTATGAGACCGCCGTGGCCGTCGTTCATGGCACCTAACATCCCGTACAGGCCACAAAAAGGCTGATGTGCAGCCGTTGCCAAAGAAATCGAGACTGCAGAGAGAACGCAACACCAGGGACACGATGGCTTGCCTACAGAAGCGACCACTTCCCTTGTAGCAGCGTCGGTAGCAATGCAGTGCGACAGTAGGAGTAAAAGCAACGGGCAAGGCGACGAGGTTACAAAAGTTACAGCGCCATGATCAGGAGCTTGAGAAAGAAGCCGTGGAAAATTGTGGATGGATAACGATGTGTTAGCGTTGGCTCACAAAAGAAAGGGATGCTTTGGTTGGAGCTGGATATTTCTAGAGAAAGGTGGGACCAGAAGAGCACAAGACCAGTTGATCCCACATACAATCTGACGTCTGGACGGAAGCTTTTCCCTTTAATATTGGGGAGCTACCCAAATTATTCATAATTTTAGCCCAACCCTGTGACCAACCTCTAGTTTAAATCCCTTTATTCCTCTTCCTCTCCTTTTTATGCCAAACAAATGCCAAGCCTTGCCAATAGACCGTGGATAAATTTTTGGAGCTTTGAAATGATTCAGAGACCACAATTTAAGTTTTCACGACTTTTGGAATTCATTTGACCCACCAAATGTTGTCCCTCAAGCCTCCTTTTTTCCGGGGAAATGCCACCATGGCTAGCTCTATTAAATCAGACAATAATTACATTGTTCATTAATTGGCTGATTAGGAAACCCGGGGCTTCATCAATCCAATTATCATCACACTTATTACAAAAGCTGAATTTAGCTAGCTCATGAGCTACCGAATTAGCATCACGAAAAACAACGCGAAAAGATGACCTTCCGTATTGATGTTGCCGTGTCAATGCACTCAGCAAAGATTGCCGCTGTTGCATCCCACCACCGATTTTGCCCTTGGCACTTTGGCAGTAGTTCACCACACTCAAGGAATAGGACTCCGCTTCAGTTTTGTCAAAAACCAAAAGTGTTTGCAAAATTTAAACCATCACGCATTGCCATAGCCTCAACCGTCGCTACATATGCTGCAAACATGAATGAATCTGCATTGTGCAGCAATAAAGCGGCCTTTATCGTCCCGTCGTAGGACAACGCCAATCGCACCCGATTTCTCCTCTGCATGAAAAGAAGCATCCACGTTCAGTTTGATAAATTTCGAATTCGGCCTCTTCCATTTGTGCAGTCACATCCTTGTTACAGCTAACAGACTTGGTATGATTTGCAATAACTGCCAGAAGTGAGTTGGTCCACCCAAGCCTCCTTTATTTTTTGTCTTTAAAAGAAAAAGAAGAATTTCACCACCCCTCTCCCTCCCTTCTCAGTTTTTTTTTTTGAGCAACTCTCTTCTAGCCCGACCCACCGTGCACAGGATGTCAGTGCACAGGTAGAGTGTGCGCAGTCCACACAGCCGGCCCAAGCCCGCTGGACCCTCCACCTGCCCTCTCGTCTAGCGTCTTCTCCAGTGAGAGAGATCCACAGACGCGTGCGTCGGCCGACATCAGTGAGCAACCACCGCGGCTCTCCTCTCCCCTTGAAGCCTCCCCAGCCACCCAAATCCTAACCCTCCCGCCGCCGCCAGGTGGGTCTCCCCCTCCGTTTCCTTCTCCACCAAGCGAACCGAGGAGCGCCAGAGCATCGCCGGAGCAGGCCACCGCGGCCAGCGTGCTCCGCCGGCGTTTTCTTCGTGACCGGGAGCCCCGACTGCACGACTGCTTCCTCTGCTCGGACGACCTCGAGCTCGGACGCCTCCACGCCGTCGAATTGGTCGACCTCCTCCTCTTCGGTCTGTTCGCCGTCACCGTCCAAATTCGCCGCCGGCCGACCTCCTCCCGCCCGTTCGGCTACGCCAGCATCACCAGGTGAGCAGCCGCGCCAAAAGCCCCAACCTCTCCCCCCTCGATTTCGTCCTCGGAGCACGATCTCCGCGAGCGCCACCGTCGACCACCGCTCGGTTTGGTCGCCGGCGTCGTTCCGATAGTTGCTAGGTCACGCGCGTCGCGTCGCTAGACTAACACGAGCAAGTAGACCTCTCGCTTTTAAAACCAACATTAGGCTCAGACGACTTAAATGGCCCAATTAAATTATTGCCCTCTCACCTGAGGCAAATGCTTATTGATGCAGGGAAGAAGAAAATGAACACCATGCCGTCAGAAAATGCTGAAAGGAGGGGAAGCGTGCTTGATAATCTGCAAAAGCAGCTGGATGAGGTAATCTGCTTTTGCATCCCAATTACTTTGTGCTTTCTTTTTATAATATATAGTTCCTGGATAGCCTTGAAATTGTTCACTATTGCTAAATTGCTTTCCTGCATTTCTCTTCTGGTGCTAGATCATCTAACTTTTTTCAGTATTATTCTTTGTCATCGTCAGTCTGTCCTCGATATGCAACTTTATGGAAAAGCTCTAGATGTGTTTGAGGATGATCCTGCTACCTCTGTAAGCTGCTATAGCCTACGGGCATTGTTCTCACAACATTGCTTGCTACTCAATACGTTATCAGCCTTTACTTAGGTCCTTTTCTTTACCTGTTTTCTGGTTTTCAGGGCATATTACACGATCATCTGCTAAGAACTATGGGTACTCCAGTAGTCGACAAGATTTTATTTAGTCTGGTAACTTCTATAAGCTCACACAGTGGGGTTGCCTGCAAGATTATAATTCATAAATAATTTCGTGATGTATCCATTTTGGCTTTAATTTTCCCTTGGAACAGTCCCTTCCCTACTTGTGATCTTTCTTGCGCCACGAACTATGAAACTGTGACTACCTTATGAATTATAATCTGAATAGTTTAAAAGGTTTTGTGACCTACTTCTCTGACTAGCACGTGTACTTTGCACTGAACTACCGATAGGATAAGGACAACAAATTGAAGAATGGAATGGAGTTTGAAGGCAGTGAAGAACAGCATGTTCAGCTCAGCACTACGGAGCGTACTTTTCTGGTACAGTTCACTTATTTCATTTTTCCATATGTCAATCCTGTGTGAAAATGTCATTTTGTTTAACTTTGTGGGTTGCTCTTTTTTGTTAAAAAAAATTAGGCGAAGGATCTTCCAGGGCAATTGTCATCGAAGGCTCAAGCTTTAGTCGAAGCACTGGAGGGAAAGGTTTGTCTGTAACCAAGAAATATTGTTTGACAAATTGATTGAAGCCTTGAAGTCCTTAGTTCTGTATTTTTCTTGTTCTAAATCTAGTATGCATAACAGCCTAAATTCTGGTAATATGTTAGCACCTACAGTTAACAATCAAACATACCACAAAAACTTTAGTCTGGGTCTCTGGGTACAGCAGACATTTGGATGATTAACATGATACAATACTATACATTTTTGAGGCAATGAATCTGTATATAGATGAAGTTCTTCCGTGAAGCTTCCTGCATTATGTTAATCACCAGATTGCCAAGATTCTATGTTGTAAATACCCAACATTCACAATTTCTTGTTTGCTGCCTATACCCTGTAAAACACCCTGTCATTCTGTAGACTAACCACGAAACCCACTTCATGTTAATTTTCTGTGTGTTCTATGACATCAATTATTTGATCCTGTAATAACTAGTCAATTATATAAGATTGCATGTAAGAAAGATCTTCCTCACCAATCTGTTATACTTTGCTAGTTGATAAAATGTGCATGTTCCTAAGCATATGACTTGTGAGTTCTTTGTTGTCTAAACACATACACTAAATAAAAAACCAATAAGTGACTGTTGCTATGTCTTTGAGATCCACAACTTCTAATATAACTGGACTTTGTAGCTCTTTCTAACCTTTTCTCGAAATCCACAACAGCGGTTTGATTCATTTATGGACGCCTTAAGAGATACAGCAGAGGAAAGGTAACATTTTATATTTGTACTTGATTTCCGCATTGGCTGGATTATCAAAGTGCTTACTCTCTTTTTCAGTAGATTGTTATTTAAGAAGCTTGATGAAAGACTTGAGCGATCAATGCTGCATTCCCACCACAAGGTATGTTCTTGGTATCTTCTATCTTGATGGTAGTATCAGAGCGTCTGGAAAACCAGTGGGAACTGACTTTCTTGATCTGGGCCTATCAGGTTTTTAGTTTTTGCTGGTTTAGTCCCTAAACGTTCCCCTTTGATCCCCAGTTCAGGTGGAATGAGTATATTATCAGTTCATCATTTATTTGATATGCCCCAAACACTGATTGTTTCTTGTGTTTTCATATTCTAAACTTAGCAAACCGCACAAATAACCTGAACCATTCTGGTAGCACTTTTAAAAACCCTGTCTTACAGTACGATCTTTGTTTCTATGAAAATATGGTATTCTCCACGGTTAAAAAATTTGTTGTTTCTTGTGTTTTTAAGCATCAAAGTAGTGCAAGTACAGAATAGCAGAATGCAAGTCAAAATCACCACGATAATATAAATTTACCAAGATTATTAGACTCGTAGGCGCTCTTATAGATTGGTAGGGTGTGAATTCATACATGCTAAGTTTCTTTATGGATGAATTCTAGTGCTAATTATTTGACAGCTTACTTTCTATGAATTGAAGGATTTGATAGCACAAGTTTCTTCAGAAACTGATCCAGTTTCCTTCCTCCCAAAAGTTGCTGCTCTACTTTTTCTCCAGGTTTGCTTGATTGTATCTTTCCTGAAATAACACTCCTGCTTTCTCTCTGTATTTACAGACTGACCAGAGAAACATCCTTTTGGAATATTTTGTAGGCATACAACAAGGCTCTTCAGGCACCTGGAAGTGCTGTTGGTGCTGTCATCACACTACTGAAGGTAATTTTTTATTTGCATTCGCTTTAAAATATACTTAATGCAAGTCAAGTAGAATATGTTAACTTTTACTAACAGTATCCTGATCACAGAATCCTTGATACTATATTTGTCTGATATGTTGAAACAGCATAAAAGATATTATAATTCCTGTACGTAGCTCCACGGCCTCACCATTATTTCCAGAAACTAGTGTTAACCATCAAATTCCTGCCGGCTTTTGGATCGATGATCGACAGTTCTCTGCATTCTAGCCATAGTATCTTAGCCCCTTGGGTTTTAGTTTTATAGCAGGCTTACAGAATTAGGATGTTTTGGCCTGTCTGTGATGTTGGGTTATTTCACATATTCAGATATAACACTGTTAATTTTAGCAAAATCTTTACCTGTGTGATCATCTGCCTCTGTTTTTCAGGACAAGCTACCAGCTGCAACCTTCAAGGTTTTAACTGAATGTCACGCCACCACCATGAAACTTCTCGCACTACAAGATGCTGCTACGGGTGATGTAAGTCCCACTCCAACAATCTCGAATACATCAGTGCTCACTGTTGTGTGCATTAGAAAAGGATTAGTTTGTTATATCCTCCCATAACTTTCATCCGGGTTCTGCCCTGAACTCTATACATGTACTCTTAATTTCTATTTCGAGCTCTCCCCATTTACCTGAAATCATCTGCTATGGTCAAACAGTAACTACATTGGATTCATGCATTAACATTTCTTTTGTCGGTATCTATCATCTGCCGTGTGGAAAAACTACAAAAGAACTTGGACTACTGTCTGCGCCGCTCATGCGTGCAATGATGCATTGTCTCATTTTTGCCATGCAGGAAGACGATTGCACATCGGACCGAATGCTGGAGAAGAAGGAAGACCTAGAAGAGAGGCTGATGCCAGAACTGAAATCCCTGGCCCTCGGCACGAGCAAAGAGCAGTGAGCAGGAAACATTGTGTGCATGGTGGTGCCCCATGCCCTCGTGTATGTAAATGCACAGATCTATCTACCTATCTATCCTCCTCGGCACTGGAGCTGTGGCTGTTTCGTGTGATAGCAGAATCAACTTCTTAAATGTTTAACGAGCAACCACAGCATGTATGAACTTCTTAAACACCTTGAAACTCTGGTACTTCCTTTCTGAACAATGACTGCAAGCAAATGTTTTTCGAGAACCTTTTATCTTGTGATCCACTAGACACCCATTCTTTTCTTCAACTGCCACGCGAAACATCCAAGTATGAGAAGGCTGCAAACGCCCGTCACGGCAAGCCTCCATTCGAACTCCATTTGAATGCACGTGGCATTTTCAGTCAAGGTTTTGGGACTCGTTGGGACCGTTTGCTCAAGGTGCACATGACACGTTGCGGGATCACCATGAGGGCTTTACTCGAGTCAGCACTACCCTTCGAGCAAGATATCCCAAGTCCAGAAATGTGGGTATCCTTTTTTATTTTTTGACATCCAGAAATGTGGTTCCCTAATATACCCAGGTGCGTCCGTGCCGTGTTTTTGGGTGACGGTGTATAAGGGCACCTTGTAACGACCCGTATATTTTCACATAGTATTTCCACCCTTAACTAGATAATTAAGTAGAATCCATTAAGCAAATACATATCAGATTTCTTCAACAAGCATTCATATCCACTCAAGTATATATATATATTTATATTCATAAACCTCAGACAGTATAGCTGTACAGGTGTATTATAAATCTTTGAATATATATATATATATATATATATAGAAAGAGAGAGAGAGACCAGACTATGCTAAGCTATACAACAAAGGGCACACCAAACTTAGACCAACCCAAAAATATCTCGTGGTCAAAGCAGTAAACAGTCTCGTGGTCAAAGCAGTAAACAGTGAGACATATTTGGGATACACATTGACCACCACCATCACGTGCATTATAGATATCAGTAGTCAATTAACCAACAGTTGGTCTAGGCATGGGCTGCAACTCCTAGCCAATAGAGAGACTCCACAAATGACTACACTGTACAGTAGGGATGGGCAGCCATAACTAGCTAGGTACTAGAAAGAGAGGAGGAGTAACCTGGCTAAGGTTTCACCGTAGCACACTCTTCACTCTGCTTCCAAATAGCCAGACCAAGCTCTCTTCTTCTTCTCAGTAGCATTTCCATTCCCCTGTTCACAACCAACAAAGATCCAAGATCAATAAGTGAAGATGGTGACCTGAGAAATCATCAGTAGACTGAAGGGGACAGGCTAGAGCTACAATCTAGCCTACTGGAGTGGACTTGGAGCATAGGAGCAGCAAGAGTAGGACCAACAGAGAGGGCAAAAGAAGAAAGGTGAGTTCTTCTTCTTCTGCCACTATATATTTCTCACATACACAAAGAAGACCAGCCCAGATGCACACACAAGTCTCATAGTCATTCACAGATGCACGCAAAAGTATCCTAATTATTCATAGGTGCACAAAAGTCACAGCAGGAACATCTACCCCAGATCTTGGAAGCAACAGTACTAGGAAACATGGATAAGGCATTAAGATGTAAAATAAAAGGTTCCCAGATTAATTAGGCAGCAGAAATACACCAAGATTATTCAAAGGGGTGAACATGTTCAGTACACACACATGGGAGCCATTTTAATCTACTAAATCTGAGAACTTGACTATCCTAAATATTTGAGAAAGGAACAAGGGCACCACTAACCTGCACCCATGGTGGATCTGCTCCACGGACACGCACTGGAGCTCTGACCTGCACCATCCAGCATCACGGCGGCGCCCAACGCCAACCACTTCAATCTGGAGCAGGGAAATCACATCCCCAATAGGGTTTGACCTGCAAGCCAAAAGAACACACACACAGAGGGGGATTAGAGAGTTGAGGCTGAAATTCATGGGGATAATATGGGGATTCACGTCAGGGGAGAGAGAGTGTGGAGGATCTAGCAGCGGCATCTTTCCCGTCGCTGGCAGCGGCGCCGATCTGGGCAAGGAGCAGAGGAGCATCAGTCTGTATTATTACTTGTGCTCTCGCTGGACTAGTAGTACTAGTGGGTGCTCTGTTCGGTTGAGGACTACTAATATAGAACTAGTACAGGGAAGAGAGAGATAGGCTTAGTTTAGAGAAAGGGAGAGGGCACGTGGGGGATAAATTAGCTTAGTAGCTTATCCAGGTGCACACCTAGTATGCGTACTAATGCAAGCTTAGTAAAAAGACATTAGAAAAAAAGTAATATTTGACTGTAGGATGACCACACTGCACCGACGTATATTTTTTCATTTTCCTAGTATTCACTCGACTTAGTCTCAAAATATATATTTGCCGAACTGCAGGAAGCAAGTACAGTCAGGAGAAGGAGACGCTACAGAAGCAAACTGAGTCCGGGTCTGAGTACGAGAACTCAGGCAAGCTCTCCTTGATCATGCTGAGTAGAGCTATTTTTGAAAAACACTATTCTTTGCTGCATCTTATCATCAACTTGCATAAAATGTTTTGGTAATAAATTGTGTGGAGTGACTATTGCCAAAAAGTTGGGTTAGCTGATGGAGCAGCTAATCCATTGATTTATTTATTTTTTTATAATTATTTGGTGGGTAGAGGGTGCCCTGGATGGACATACTGGAAGGTGGGGCCCTCTACATATGGCTAGTATATTAAGAATTAAATAACTTTCACTCGTTTTATGCGCCGTACTACAACCGTATCAACCATGGTCTCGTCTAAGACGAGTTGAGCCCAATACCATCAAGTTATTATACTCTCCACATGGGTAAGTAGTAGTAGGATGGGCGATGAGTTCCCACGCTAATGCCGGATGGGTGCATTAGCAAGCGCTATATATATTAAGCGTTGGAGGAGTGCGGGTTCCGAAACCCGACACAACGGCTAGTGACACTAGCCGGGTGGAGATATAATATACAAATGGGAAAAAGCTTAGGTTCTGAACCATGTCTCGCATCTAAGGAAATGCAGATGGCAATTATGGTTTCGAGCTCTATGGGTAAAGTGATACAAACTCTGCAGAGTTAAAGGAAAACATGAATTCATGCCAGTCTCTTGGATTGGGGATTATGGGGACCTATTGGTGGTCTATCTCGCAATACGAGTGTTTGATAGCTTTTATAAATTGAAATAAACTTTCTGCAACAAATGGTTATTTTGAAAGGTGTTGAGTTGAGGTAGGACTTGTTGATTTATATTGAGCTATCATGAGTGTTGCATTTTGCTTTTTGAGCTTGCTGAGTACTTTGTACTCACTCTTGCTATTAATCATCTTTTTCTTAGAGCAAAGCTTGTATGAGAATCCTACTGGACCAAGTGAGGAGAGCAATGGTGATGACTACAACTACACAGGGGACCTAGATGTGGATCCATCTAGTGCTATGTACGATCTGGATGCCGCATATGGGGGTTGGGATGAATAAGTAATTATGATCTAGCTATGTAATCCAGAAAACTATTTTATCATCATCTATCTAGTACTGCTAGTTGGAACTCCGGTGTTAGGAGATGTAATAATTTGGCAAAACATGTGAGAAGCCTACCTGAGACTTTTAGCCCTGTGTGGCAAGGTATTGTAATATAAATGACTATCTCTAGCTATTTCCCTATTGCATATCTCTGACATGGATTATTATTTGACAAGACAAGATTTTGTCAAGAAATAATCCAAGGACTAGTGTCATTATCTATAGTAATAATGACACGGGTCATCACACACCTCCATCGGCAACCTGCGAATAGGACATCATCCAACGCTAGTCTCATACATTTCAACCCGTATTTTAATAAACCGGACGAAATTCATGCAAACCGGCGAACCGGACGAAATTCATGCAAACCGGCGATATTAATCAAAGTTTTGATAGAAAATAGTACAAGTCATTCACACATAGAATACAAATTAAGTCTAGTACAACAAGGTCTCGAATTCGACTAGATCCTGGATATCCGACAAGCTTTTCATGAATGGATCATGTCGTCCCACGCATACTTCCCTTCAGCTTCATCCAACAGTGTGTGCACGCCCTTGCCCTATGGTACACCATGGTAGTGCGTGCAGGCTACAAAGTCCTATGTTTGTTAAAAACTTACAATCTCCCCTATGTTTCGGGTGTCTACGGGGTCTACGGGGTGTCGGAGTCATACGTTTCGGGTGTATGGAGTCCCACAAATCTCAGCTCACTTTGTCTCCAATTTGCGGGAGAAATCGTGTCCGGACCGTCCCGTGGACCGATACAGGACCGCGTTGGATGACTTTCGCAGTTCGGACAACACGATCCAGACGGTTGCGGAAGGTTTGCAGGTCGCTTGAAGATGCCCTAAGGGCACTTCCAATGCTTGATTTTTAACCTGATTCCATAGGTGAAATGCCGAGGTCTCACAGTAACTAAAAAAAATGACGAGGTGCCACAAATTAAAGACGAGATATAGAAGGCCTCAATTAAAAACAGTATAACACAACTAGCTAGGAGTCTTCACGGCAATTTGACTGTCTCAACCGTTGGATCTTCAAACATATGATGCAGATGAAAGTCGGGTGTCCCTGGTCACCCGCCCGAATTGCGCACCGTCTCGTGGGCCGCTGCTCTGTGGGACCACCAATTGTTCCTGTCAGTAATCGGGCCATGAAGGCGCACTTATTCCCACTCGGATGCTAACATCCCAAGTTGCCCAGGTTTCAGCGCTATCCCACCCCGAACGAACAATTTCTTTGTGTCCTATCATCGGGTGGCGTTCCTATAGGATCGAAAGTATGTCTAGAGGGGGTGGGGGGTGGTTAGACTACTTGACAAATAAAAACTTAGCCTTTTCCCAATTTTAGTTGTGGGCAAGTTTTAGCAATACTACCAAGTCAAGTACACCCTACACATACAAGGCTAAGAGTTATGCAGCGGAAAGTAAAGACTTTGCATAGGGATCAGAGAAATCAAACGCAATGAAGACACGATGATTTTTGGCGTGGTACCGATAGGTGATGCTATCGTATGTCCATGTTGATGGAGACTTCAACCCACGGAGGGTAACGGTTGCGCGAGTCCATGGAGGGCTCCGCCCACAAAGGTTCACAAAGAAGCAATCTTGTCTATTCCACCATGAAATACGTCCACGAAGGACTAGCCTCACTCTCGTAGACCTTCACGAAGTAGGCGATCTCCTTGCCCTTACAAACTCCTTGGTTCAACTCCACATCTTGGAGGCTCCCAAGTGACACCTAACCAATCTAAGAGACACCACTGTCCAAAATATAATAGATATTTTGTTGGTGATGAACTCCTTGTTCTTGTGCTTCAAATGATATTCTCCTCAATACTCAGTCTCTCTCTCTCAGGTTTGGCTTGGGTAGGAGAAGGATTGGAGTGGAAAGCAACTTGAAGAGGCTAGAGATCAAGGTTCAAATGGTTGGATTGAAATCCCTTGATTTCAACACATGAGTAGGTGGTTCTCTCTCAGAAAACGAATGGTGGAAATAGTGTTTCGTTCTGATGGCTCTCTTAGAGAGTAAGTGGGGGTGGAGGGGTATATAGCCTTCACCCAAAATCCAACCGTTACACACTTTTGACTCAAATCGGTGAGACCGAACATAAACTCGGTGAGACCGTTCTGTGTAAAACATATGAACGTTGGGCTTTTCGATGGGACCAATATGGAAAAACTTGGTGGGATCAAAGTGCAATGGCTAGGGAAAAACCAATCTCGGTAATTTTGATTGTTTCAACTTGTTGATTCCAAAGTGAAATAATGTCATCATAGAAACTTGGTCAGGCCATCTCGATGGGACCGAGATCCATTTCGGTCAAACCGAATTGCTAGGGTTTTGGCTGTGGCAATCGAATGGTCATCTCGGTGGGTCCAGAGTAGGTGATATCGGTGGGACCAAAATGAAGATTTTGGGTTTGGACAGATGTGTTTGAGAAAATAACCATAGATCTTTGGAGCAATATCACTAAGCATTTGAGCAAAAACCTCATTATCAATACCTCATCCCCTTTTAATAGTATTGGTTTTCCTAAGGGACTCAATATGATTTTGGATCACTAAACCAAAAATGTAGAGTCTTGGGGTAGCCAATTCTTGTCCTTAGGGGGTCCACATTCATTAGTCCTTGTCATGCCAATTATTGATCTTTTCTGAAATCTACTAACAATGAGCATTAGATCAATGGCATATATGTTGTTATTAATTATCAAAATTACCCGGGAATTAGTTGCACTTTCAGCTCCTCCCTCCTCGATGCGCCGTTGATCCATCATGGGCGAGACCAGTGTTCAAGAATTCACCCGATTAATTAGTTAATGGGCCAGTTAATCGCTACTCATAGCATGGCCGAATCGAATAACACCTATTCATCGTGTTAACTTGTTAGGCCGATTAATTGGCCAGTTAGACCGATTAATCAGTTGTCATGCCGATTAATCCATGCTGGCCCATTAACAGGTGGGCAAACAAAGCCCAAAATTTTGGCCCATAACCCCTTCTGGCCCCATGCCGCTCCTTAATAGATAGGATTAATAATTTTACCTCCTCTCTATACTTTTTATATATGTATGGCAGCATATTTTAGTATACTACATAGCTGGGAGCATGAGAGTATGGTATAATTCATTAAAAAAATCTAGATATATGTTGGCAAGTTTCTATTCAATTTACTGATTAATGATCGACCGATTAATCTAGTTAATAGGCCGATTCACCGATTAATCGCTACTTTTAAACTAACCGAGTAGCTACCAGTTAACGATTTCTTGAACATTGGGCAAGATTATGACGTGCGACTGCCTCCGTGCCGGTCCACTCCCCTCTACACTTCCTTCGTAGCCCCTTCCTTGCTGTTTTTAAATATCCTGTCTTGCAGCGTTCGTGTATGCCGGCTGCGACGGCCGCCCACACCGTCGGCTGTCATCATGCTACATCCTCCTCCATGCCTTGCGGCTCCACCACACGCCCCTTCTCCTCCCATAACTGAAGCTGAAACCCACCTCTTTAAAGGTCCACTGCTACCTTCTGTGCTAATGGTGAAGATGGCAGTTAACTTCAGGGGTGATGATGATGATTAATTTGTCGTGTTGGTGCGTTACCCCAATCTTCCATTCTTCCTTGTATATTATGCCTCGGACCATCCCTTGGTTCCTGCCATATGTGTCGTCTCTCCGCCATGCATGCTTGTTGCGTATGTCTGTTTTTGCTGTCTATCCATCTTACTCCTTCTAATTCTCCTAGGGAGACTTGCATGAGATCTCACATTAGGTGAGATTAATGAGATCAACCCCAAAAATTAATAATTAGAAATTTTGAAAAAATCTAAAATTATTTGACAACATTCATACAACTCTGGAAAAAAATCAGCTCAAAACTTGATGTATATTTGGAGATTCAAAAAAGACAAATTTGAATGTGAATAGTGGCAGTTTTGGGTGAATGGTACTTTGACATTATTCACATCTAATTTTGTCTTTTTTTTGTTTCTATTAATGTAGGTCGAATTAGGAGCTGACACTTTTTGATGTGTGTCTACAAATATATTTTTTGAGAATGTTTGAACATGTAGATTTTTTTCTACTAAAAAATCGATCTCATTGATCTCACATAAACCAGCCATTGATTCTGCCTTTGCCGCTCTGTCTGGACAGAATGATATAGCCCCGCTCACGCATGCTGAGGTTTCGGGCGTTCAAATGTCAGCTCGTCGAGGCCTGCCACCACCGTCCCTTCTCTCGCCCTAAATCAATTTCGGATGCCTTCCTTCATGCATCGAGCCAACTAAAACCAAGCTCAAGGGTATCATCCCGGGCATGGATGTGCACGTGGCGGGGGAGGTCGAAGGCGGTACCCTAGATAAAGAACTGCATTGGAAGGATCACGCTAGATATAGTGTTCGGTACCCTAGACAACCATCGTCTAGAGCATTTAAGTTTCGACATAGTTCTCTAAGGCGCTATTTTTTTCCTCACATCAACCACCCATGATCTAATGTATAGCAGGATCCCGTAGCACCAACATTTCTTTGAGCCCGTAGTTTACCCTAATAAAAGAAGCCCATGCATGGCCATGCGGAATGCCTTGGTCATTGTTATCCCGAAATTACAAGTTAAGGGGTACCCCTTACAAAGGTCACTCCCCCACCTTTTTCGATTTGACAAATTGTACAATTCATGTGGCACCACTTGTCGCAACATGGAGTTCTCAGTTTTCTTTTGTATATATATTCACTTTTTTCAAAATGTTTTATCTCTTGAATCATGGTCTAAATACCGAACCATTTTCTTCTTTTTTTGCGGGTGAAAGGAAGATTTTATTTCATCAATCAGGACATAAGTCATTGAATATCATTCCTGTATAACATAGTGCAACGTAAGAAGGACTACGTAGGCACTGTTCTACATATGAGTCCATTGAATATCCAGTTCAGACGAGCGTTAGTTGGTGAGCGTTGGACTGCATGGATGCACTTGGTTCGGAGATTGATAGATGTTCAACTCTCCGACCAACCGGATTCGACGCAATGGAAACTAGCTAAGAATGGAGTTTTCACGATAAAATCTTTTTATATGGATCTGGTTAATTCTGGCCCAATCTCGAGATCGCTGCATATTTGGAAGATTAACGTTCCTTTGCGCATTAAAATCTTTATGTGGTTTGTCCACAAACAAGTAATTCTTACAAAGGACAACTTAATCAAGAGGAGATGGGTAGGTAGTTCATGATGTTGTTTTTGTGATCATGACGAAACAATACAACATTCATTTCTTGAATGCCCACTCGCCAAATTATTGTGGACATCGATTC
Source organism: Triticum urartu (assembly GCF_003073215.2). NCBI lineage: Eukaryota > Viridiplantae > Streptophyta > Magnoliopsida > Poales > Poaceae > Triticum > Triticum urartu. The sequence continues at coordinate 31,946,608 of NC_053022.1, forward strand.
ATATAGCCTTTAACATTACCCCTCCAGTTGACATTACATCGTTGTTTGGAACGTGGTTAACTGGGGTTGAACATACTACGCCGGCTCATATTCGGATCGAAATATGTGCGCTTTTGTGGGCTATATGAAATTGCAGGAATGATTTGATTTTTAACAGACAAAACAATTTATCTTTCTTGTAGGTCATCTTCAGAGCTACTGCTTGGATCGGTACGTGGTCCTTACTCACTCCTATGGAATCCAGAGAGCCTTTGGTTACTGGGTGCAACCACTGGGAGATGGTAGCACGTGTTTTATTCAACCGGTTCGGATGGCGGTCGCATAACAGGATAGGAGTCTAGGGAGCTTGTCCTTCCTTTTGCCATTCCGGTTGTGATTGTCGGCATGATTTTTATTTCTATTTTATTTTTGCTCCACTTGCGAGCTGTAATACTTTGACGACTTTGTGTTCTGTGCGAACTTTTAATAAGATGGTTGTATGCATCATTATGATGCAGAGGCCGGGGGTATGCCTCCATTTCCCAAAAAAAGACATAAGTCATTCTTACAAATATCAAGGACGTCTCCTGGTCCTGAACCCAACCACACCACGGTGCGACCTTCTGTCCGTCCAAAGGAGGCCAGATAATGGCTTGCACCATTCTGTTCCCTACGAACGTGAGATAGCTTGAACATCCTCCCCTCCCTCAAAAGTCTTTGAAGTTGGTCAACCAACATGGTATAGCGAGACTGGTCCCTGTCCGGGCCATTAATCATGTTAAGAGCGACAAGGCAGTCCGTCTCTACTTCTATCGGCATCTCCGTCCATTGCAGGGTGAGGTTGATGCCCTCCATGCAAGCTGAGAGCTCAGCCTCCAATGGTTATGTACATGTGCGCAATTCTCTACAGGATGAGAAAATGATGTCACCGGTGGAGCCACGCAGAATCATGCCCGCCCTTGCAGTTCCCGATGTGGCACAGAACGATCCATCAACGTTCAATTTTGCCCATCCTTGAGCCGGAGGAGACCACCTGGGTGGGGCACCATTGATGGGCTGAGCATGCGGTAATGGCTTGTTGGGAGTCACCACATCCATAACTTGCTTTCCTTTAACTGGATCATCACCTGGGTTGTTCTACACACCAATTAGTGAATCCACTTAGCTTAGGCCCTGTTTGATTCAGCTGTGGATTTCTAAAAGCAGCTGTAATCTGCTGTGGAAAACAGCTATGGAAAATCTGAGGTGAAAAAGATGTAGGTCATTTGGCAAACCAGCTGATATAGCTTTTTCAGATTTTGGCCAGCAGCGGAATCAGATTTGGGAAAGCACGTCCTGGGCTGCTTCCGCTTTTGGTTCAAATTTTGGCAGCAGATTTCTAGAATTGGATTTTGCTGGGTTCGCCCTTTGGTTCAGATTCTGCTGCGCGGCAGCGGAATCCGTCGATAAAAGCTGAACCAAACAGGGTCTTAGAAGATACCTTTTGGATGCTTCAACCGGGGGCGGCTGCTTATGGTGTGTTATCTCGTTGCGAACATGCCAGCAACGCCATAATGTCATCATGAGCTCCAATCTCTCCGTGTCCCGCAGGCCGCAAAGCGTTTGGGCAAGCCACTCAGGGTCCGTCCGTTGAAACGACGCTAGCATGGGGGATCCGCCACTGTTCTGCCATCGCTTGCCAAAGTGCCACCGCTCTAGGACATTTGCAAAATGCATAAAACGTGTCCTCCGGCTCCATCGCGTAGAGAGGGCAGTCGTCAAAGACTTCCAAACTGAAAAATTAATCACTAATAGATTTCTCATGTCGAGATCTTTGAATCCAGATTTCATATTAATCGGTTTCGACAAACTTTTTTCACAAAAAATGAAAAACCAAAAATTATAATAATTGCAAAATAAATACCCAAAAAATCCAAAAAAACAAAATAAAAATTTGGTTTAGCAAAAATAATACATAAAAGTTAAAAAGTAAACCCAAAAGCACGTTGCGGTTTTTCACTTTATTTTTAAGTACATGCTGTGATTTTCTATTTTTTGAAGAAGTAGAATTGTGCTTCTCGGAAAAACAAATTTGTACTTCCACAAGAGGCAATATGTACTTCTCATGAAAGCATAGATTTTTTTTCGAGAAGCTCTCGTGAAAGCTAATCTATCCACAGGAAACAAACCTGTGCTTCTCATGAAAACACATATTCTTTTTTTTAGAAGCACAACTATGCTTCTCGCAGAAGCAAATCCTTACTTTCATGATTCTTCTCATGGAAGCACATATTTTTTCCCTGAGAAGTATAGTTGTGCTTTTTGCGAAAACAAATATGTGATTCTCACGAAAGCACAAAAAAAAATTTGGTTCACAAAAGAATCTCAAAAACCTAGAGAAAACCAGACAAAAACTGAAAAGTTAAAAAGAAACCTAAAAACCCCATCTAAAATCCGAAAACACATAATAATAATAATTGTTATTATTATTATAAAGGAATCTAGAGAAAAGACCCAATACACGACACGGGGCGATGGTTGGACGCACCACTTTAACGCGCGACTAAAGTGACCCTGAAGGTTTTGGAAGAAAAATAGTGACCCTGAAGGCCCCACGAAGGGGTAATCTGTCGTTAATTGGTCCCTTGACCTCTTTTTAAACTTTTTTTTATGATAATACGTGTCTTATTTATATCATAAAGATCAAAGTATAAGTCGCATAAAGATTGACATAACAAAACTGAAAAGATAGTAGAATATATTTAAGCTTGACACCAACGTCTGTCTTCTGCCTCCGGCACCAACACAGCAGCCATAAAAAAAATGACAAATCACCTCGTCATCCGAGCTCGACGCGGCTCCATAGCTGATATGTAGCTTTACAGACCTCTAAGGTGACTCACCAAAAATGAAGCCCTTGTCGTTGAACGAATCAGACTGGGGCAACACCCCAGACACGCCATCGAACTCCAGATCTGGCACCCCACCACGACTAAGACTCCAAAGGAGGAAACCATACCTACCATCCACGAACCACGAGCCCAGCACACGTTCCGTCTTTCAGACGTCGTCGATGCAGACCACAATCTGCATCCGCTCCTGGACTACCTCCCAAGCTCCGTATCGGCGCCGAAGCAAATGTTGTCGCAATGACGGAGCCCGAGGACATAGGTCCACCGCGAGGATGCCGCCGCGGCCACGTCATCCTTACTTGAATAGACTGGTTTCTAAATTCATCCACAACCATAAAACCGATGACCTCATCAGGGAAGGATCCGAAGAATCTTTATTCAGCGCCGTCATCGTTGCCGCCGAAGCAAAGACGATGAACAATCTAAAAACCTAGACTATGAAGGAATAGAAACGATCAACACGCGTGGATCCGGCAACTCCCGTCACCACCGATGACCGAGGTCGCCGGTAGAGAGGAGCCGTCGGAGGACGGCGCTGGAAGACTGGCCTCTTGTGACGGCGGATAGGGTTACAGCCGCTAGGGAACGAGAGGAAAAACGATCGAGCGAACCTGGTACAGTATGCAATCCACGATGCAAACGTGTCCTCTCTTCGAACTTGAAACCGATCCAAGCACTGCAAATACATACATCAAGGTATTTTTGCGGAAACGCAAGCAAGCACATAGACACAGACACACGGTATGAGGTATAAGTTGTTATATTAGTACTACTAGAGAATACCATCAACGAGGCGGCGATATCTCTAGCTCGCTCGATGGCCGACGTCGAGAATCCTGACGTCGTGGAGGCCGAGCCCGACGAGTGCAGCAGGCGTATGTTGACATGCCTGGTGGGTTTCGCCTTGGTCGCGCTCATGTTCATCTGCGCGCACATGGCGGAGCTGCTGGAATCCCATCCGGAGTCGACGAGTGCCGGCAGCATGATCGTCCTGCCAAGTCAATGCTGGTCTTCCTCCTCGGATGCTGGTTCGGCTGCATCTTTGTGATCCTCGTCACGGAGTGGTATGACGGTATCCCGGAGGGATATACTAGGTTTGTAGATGGCTTGATCCAGTCCGACAGATTTATTCTTTCTGAATCCGTCCGTCAGTGCCTACTTCGCCTTGAGCAGTTTCGCGACCATCAGCATGTAGATGCATAGTCAACCTCCTCCGCCTCTGCACAAAGGACGCTAGGGTTTCCTCCTACGGGTGCCAGCTTCTCTGGGATATCGATTTGTCCTTACCATGATCCATGGAGTTTTCTGGTCTACATCAACGCCATTGCTTGTTCAAGCTCTTGAGCTTAACCAAGATTTGCTTCTTCTTCTTCTTTTGCGGTGATTCACCAGATTTGCTAGCTATGGTGAGACGGAGGCCCAAAGAAGGGGCAGCGCATCGCCAGTAGACGCAGGAGAAAGTTGATATTGATTTGATCAAGAACTTGTTTGTAAATTTTTTATTCTTGTACAAGCAGATGTTTTTGTAAGGACTGGTTTTGTCTAATGTACATAGATTTGGGTCTTTTAGGAGAAAAAATCATGTACATTCATAGTCGCATCCTATTTTCATCAATTTTTTGTACTCCATCTGTGAAACTGCATGTGGAGCAACATTGATCGTAGAACTGTCTTAATTAACTTTAATTTTGGTTTTATAGGCTTGTACTACTTCCATCCGGGTTTATTAGGTCCCTTGTATTTTGAGCCAGACTTTGACCATATATATGACTAACAAAATATAAATTATATGTTACAGAAAGTACACCATTGGATTTGGATTTGAAAGAGCTTTCCCATCATATAATTTTTGTGACATATAGTTTACATTTCATTAATTAAACTTATAGGTCAAATTTTAGCACAAAATAAGAGGGGGCCTAATAAACTCGGACGAAGGGAGTAAGTTGTAATATAGCCACACATTTTATATTAGTTAAAGCAAGATGCACGGGGCCATACGTTGCGTTTCTTCAGATTTTTGGTCCATCACGTTTTGCTCCCCGTTCATTCATTACTGGATTTGTCTGTCCGCCTAGGGTACGTGGTAGATCGAGCTCGGGACCTCCCGTCCAGCCGCAAGGCTAAAACCAATTGAGCTATCTTATCCGCGTGATAAAAGATGACATTCTTTTCTAATGAGAAAAGATCGTATTTCAACCCCAAACTAAGCAGTCAGTTTAATTTACAACCCTAAACTTCAAAACTGGTCGAAATACACTTTCATCCTTGGTCTTGGTTTTCCCTAGGTCAACAAGTTTTGACCATGCATGGTCAACGCTGATGGGCCATGCCAACTCAGCAGCCAAATCCACCTTAGCATAGGGCTTTGAGGACAAAAGAGGAGAGGGGGGAAGGGGGGAGGGGGTTCTCTCTAACTAAGGCCGACCCCGACCCGCTGCTCCTCCCGTGATTGGAGTAGTCGCCATCGTCGTGCTCGCCTCCACCACTGGACCTGACTCCAGCCGCCACCGGCGAACGGCTGCCGATGTCGTTGCATCTCATCCGCAACTAGTGACAGTTCACCCCCATCCTCTAGCGGCCTGCCTCCACTGTGCTACCATGGGCGGCTCGGCCAAGCCCGCTTTCTCTCGCTATTCTTGCCGCCATGGGAACCGCAGACGAAGACAAAAGGGCTGGTTGTGCGCCTCCCACAACCGTCAGCCGCGCGCCTGCCCGCCCTTGGCCTCGCGCCTCCCTTGCCACAAGTTGGTGCCTTGCCCCCCCTAACTGCATGCCTCTCTCATTATGAGTTGCGCGCCTCCCACGTTTCTTTCAAGTTAATTGTGTGGGACGTATGACAGATCTCACACGCTTAGTTTTCACTGATTGTTTGTTATTGCTCGGCCCATCACATGAGTTTCTTCGGATGGATCGTGTGTGATATGCAGACTTATCCACACACGGTTATTCAGTAATGTGTGCGACACACCCTCCTATCATACACCATCACAAGGTGACCGTTTGTAGCTGTGTTTGTGATACGAGGTTTTAACCATGTGTGATGGACAATACTACACTTGTGCCGGACCTAATAATAGAAGCCTCCGGATTGCCTGTGGTCGTCCTCTCTTTCAATCCTAAAACCGACCGGAACACTGCAAATCGTAACCAGACTATGAGTCTACGACTATATCAAGCGTATACGTACGGCCGGAGATATATATGCAAGCACGCACGTAGACACGGTCCCGGTCACACACGGCACGTTAACAACATTAGTAAATGTGCACATGCAACGCACGTCTCCATCCATACACATAATGAACATGGGTATAATGAGTAATAATGCTCACAAGGCATGTCTCAGCTGATGTATACAATCAAACACAAGAGACCTTACAAATTTTATGTTCAACTTTTGTGGTAAAAGAACCAAGAGCAACAACTGAAGTGCTGCAATACAACCGAAAGAAACCCAGACATATCTTTTGTCTACTACTCCCTTCATCCCATAATATAAGAGCATTTTTCAGAGTAGGGCGTTTTGGAGCTCGGCCTCCATGGAGGCCGGATTTTTTGAAAAATTCAAAATTCACACTTTTCAGTTTCAAAAAAATCTAAAAAAAATCATACAAGTAAACAAGGATGTTATGAGTATGTATGTAAAATTTGAGGATGAAATACCCTAAAATGCGATCTGTGCAAAAAAGACAAATTCATACTTTGAGAATGAATAGTGCATCTACTAAAAAGGCTCAGATTTGTTCTTTTTGTGTAGCACTCATTTTAAAGTGTTTCGTCCAGAAAATTTACACACATATGCTTTATGTCTCTAAGTATGTGTGTATTTTTTTTCAAAATTTTTTGAAACGTGAAAATTTGAATTTTGATCAAGTCAAACTCGGGCTCCATGGAGCCCGAGCTCTAAAGAGCATTTTCGCATTTTTCACACTAATCTAGTGTTAAAAACATTCTTATATTATGGGACGGAGAAACTCTATGCTTAAGAAAAATTCGCAAAAAACAGGATGTTTTTTTTAAGATTGGTCTCTTTAACTTTGATAAATATATCTACTACTGGCATAAATGGCATACAACTTCGTCTCTAAAGAAAAGTAGGGGGTGTCTCAATCTATTTTGAAAACCTAGTCATGGTATATAGACAAAACGTGTGCTTGTCCGGTGAGCACATCATTCATCGTATTCAACTCCATACTCTTACAACAAATCTAGAATGATGGAAACGATATACCAACTCACACACAAAATAAGCTTAGCACTTACTTCATCTTCCTGTTCTTGGCTTGTTGTGCGTCTCTTTGTCTTGGTTGTCGAGAGGTCAATAGTCATCTCCTACTCAGCAGCTGGCTGCATTGAGTCTTCTTGTTTGCCAAGCCAAGGTGCTGCAGGAATGGACATTGTAGGTGTAATTGGTCTTCTTGCTAAACTGAACCCTGGAAGTGATGTCAGCATGTGTACCAATACCTAGTAATCATGGACGTCTCTCTATAAACATAAAAAAACTAATTATACTTGAATAGTAAAAAATACCACATTTTCCATAGCGTAGTTCATCCAAACAATTTCTTGAACTAAAAAAATTGAACATAAATTATGAAATGGTGTATCAAGTGAAATGAATAGAATATAGTGAATTGCTTATATGCAGGAATGATTTAAGAAGTTCGTTCCACCTACCTGCAATAAATTGTGTAAGGGCAGTGATATAATTTCTCTTTGGTTTGTGTATATTTTTATGGAGAGTATGCAAATTTGTACCATAATTTTGTAGAAGAGAACACAAGTTACAAGAGCACCCCAAAGGGGGACGACATCCACGCTCCACCACCAACACATATCACAATGACTACTCACATAATCCAGCCATCCTATTCCCTCACGCAATTAGGTCACAAAGAATGAGAACACAGAGTGTTGCCTCGTTGACTTGAAGCTGAGCATTGTTGAACGCCCTAGCATTGTGTTGCTTTCATAGGCTATAGCACACAAGCATCACAAGAGAATCAAAACCACATTATTTAGCTTTGGAAATGAACTGGCGAGACCTCCCCACCAATCCGGAATATTATCGATGACAGAAGGGGCAGGGACAACATCAAGATGAGTCGATCGAAGACATCGATACCATACCTGTCGAGTATATACGCACTGAAGCGGGATGAGGTCGCAATGTCCTCTTCCTGCTCAGAGAAAACATGGCCAAATATGTACCTGCAGCTCTCTTCTGACCCGACGATCCGATGTCCATACTCGATGTTGCGAAGCCAAGCAAATGAATTGCAGTTCAATGGCACCCAGCTATTCCAAAGTGCCTTAGCACCAGCAAAGCAAACAGCTCCTTCCGAAAGAAGAATGTACTGGTTTGTGTATATAACACTTCACAAATTCTGCACACTGACCTTCCAGCACAGCTGACACAAACTTGATGAATTCAGAACTCAACAATGCATTATGTCGGTCCCTTTAGCACAACAAATTCAACCCATAGTTTTGCTCGCTCTTACTCTGCTCCCCGAAAAGTTCCACATGAATGGTCTCACCGTAAAAAACACTGTGTCCAACGCAGGCACAACCCGAATGCTTCCTGGTTGGAACACTTCCAACCATTAACATCATTCTTCAGCCACACGATCACCTCTTCACAAACCAGGTATATCAAAGGAGGGCACCCTTACTTCTAGAATCAAGCTCTAAAATTGCAGCACGAAACTGAACACGTAATCCTCTTAGATGCTTAGAAAACATGTATAGTTATGTGATTACCTTCTCAAACATCCTCTTTGTAAAATTCATCCTCACAATCAGAAAGAAACCATGCTTGAGACTTGCAAAAAATATTTCAGCATTGGTACCTAAAAAATAATTAATTTATGTTAGTTTTGCCCTTGAGAAAAGAATGGTCAATTTTGTTCAGAAAAAAATGTTATAAAGGAGAAAAATATTAATTATCAAAGTTGTAGCTTGCAGACTGTCCTGTTCATTGTAACTAATGTAGTAATTTAGATAATAATGTTGGCTTCGCAGTTGTAGTCATCCTTGGAATTATTGGACCTTGGAGAGGCATGTAGTATCATTTCAGGAGCATATGTGCTCTATCTACAGGTTATATGAATGCCAAAAATAGCTAGTGTCTTACCAATGTTGATTCCTTCTTGCCCATGGTCTCAGTAGCCTGTTTTGAAGGTATATTAGGTTAATACAATATTATACAAGTAAATACATTGGTAATACAGGAAAATGGATCCCTAAGTTCAGGTGCTACCTCTGAATGCAAGAATTTGACATCCATTATGAGGATAGTCCATGAAAAGGTTCCCAATATGTTAGGTCCATTTGAATTATCGATGTAGGAATCTTGTGATAAAATAGCTTGACATGTATTTTCATCAATCTATTAGAGCAAAACATATGAACAGAACCATACAGTATACAATTACAAGCATGAACTCCACCTTGTCTGACCAAAAAACACCACCCAACATCTGTTAATCAGATGAATCAATAAGCTCACAGGACAGAAAGACCAACTACCAACCTAGCTGAAAAATATTGTATATGGTACATGGTACACCCACCTAAATAACATCTTAAAATAACTACAACTTAAATCGGGTAACTGAAGCACCAAGTGTAGGCAGATATGTTATTGTTTCGGTGGTGGAATAAAACTAAAAAATCATGACTTGGTTAATCAGCAAATCGTGTTAACTCTGAGATATACATCATGCCACACTCGCTCGCCTTTTCCCAAATATGAGTTGTAATATCACATTATCATTTCCATCGAACTAATTCAATACAATATATAGTGGCGTATGAGGACTCTAACAATGGATTTACCCAACTTTAACAAATAAAAGGGGTTCGTGTAATATAACAAAAATGATATATACTGCAATCCAATGGGAGTCGAGAGCAGTATAAGCGAGAATTAAGATATTTCTCACTGTTCGTATGGAAGTAATTTCACAAAATCATATCCCACCGACCAATCAATAATATTTGTTATGAAGTAAGATGGATCTAGGCCTACAGTATAAATTGATTCATAAATAGGCCTACAAATATAAGAGAATGAGTGAAACAAAACTTTCATGCCCGTGACTTCCACAAGAACATATTTCTATCCAGTTCATTTTTTCGAATGTATCTTTCTACTGGTTAACAACGTGGCCATGGAATTAACCACCCAAAGGAAAGGAGTCGTACCAATACTGCTGACCACACGGGTTGATCTTAACCATCGCCAACCAATCCTGAATCTGCTATTGCATGGTCGGCCCTTTGGTGGAGTCCGCGGAGTGCTGCGCGGCAAGGTCGGCGAAGGAGGCGCAGACGGCGAGGATCTGGTCGTGGAGCTCGCCAAGACGCGGGGCAGAATCGGCACGCGTAGTGGCGGAAATGACCCGCCCTCGGGGTCCTTCCAGGATGCCTTGCGCCGGGACTACTCATGCCTGATTGGGATGTGCGCCGCCCGCATCGTCTCCACCCCCGCCACTGCCGACGCCATCACCCCATTCCCCCGTCTTTCTCTCCCTTCCTCCGCCACTCGCCGCTCCGTTGCCTCGGGTGGTTGGCTACGTTTGCTCGGGCCCATGGGAAGTAGAGGAGCGGTGGGCGGCGGCAGCTATCCGCGCTCGCATCTGTGAGAAAATTACGGGATTAGGATAGCAGAGGAGGAGCGGCAAAGCTTTGTGGGCACTGGGCAGAGAGAAAATTACGGGATAATAATCCTCTTAATTGAGGACGAAGGGATGCGTGGGGCGGGGCAGTCTGCTCCGGCAGAACATTTAATCTGGATCGTTTATTTACGTGGAAGACCTTTGATCTAATATGGACGGTTAAATGTGTTTTATTTAGATTGATCAAACGTCTCAGATAATCCCGTGTACAGTTTGTGATGTGTCTTTAGGAAAACTCATTTTACTCTTTTAATAATAGTATAGATATAGATACAGGAATATCATCAACGAGGCGGCGATATCTGCAGCTATGGTCGACGTCGAGAACCCCGACGTTGGGGAGGCGGAGCCCAACGAGTGTAGTAGGCGTATGTTGACTTCCCTGATGGGTTTCGCCTCCGTCGCGCTCATGTACGTCTTCGTTGATCGCTGTGTCGCTGCTGGCCCTCTTCTTCGGGTGCTGGTTTGGCGCCATCTTCGTGATCCTCGTGTCGGAGTGGTACGACGACGGTGGGGGTAGAGGGACACGCTAGGTTTGCTGATGATTTGATCCAGTCCGACAGATTTATTCTTACTGAATCCATCCGTCAGTTTCTAATTCGGGTCGATCAGCATGTATAGAAGCTAATATAGACCGGTCCTCTTTTCATCACTTTTTGTGTATTCGCGTCGATCAGCATGTAGATGCACATGGTCTTCTCATTTTATCTACTTTTTTACCATATCATGTTCTTTCACCTCCGAGACGAAATACAACAGGGAGCGACTAGGATAGAAAAAAGTCCTCTGGTGAAAGAATAGAAAAAACAGCCCCGAGCCATTGGATCAGAGGTGGATGGCTTAGATTCTGGTCGAGGGATCTCAAGGCACTTAATGTATTTTTATGAACTCTTACCAACGGTCACTTATATAACAGAACTTTTGGAGCAACCACCTCAAACGAAAGCAACTAGGATAGAAAAACGGCCTATAATGAAAGAATGGAAAAATTCAATATGAGCCATCAGATTGGAATTGGATGGCACAAATCTTTATTGAGAGAGTCGTATGCATAACTAAATCTTTATTGAGAGAGTCGTATGCATAACTACACGCTTTTGTGCAAAAAGGACCCTCCCCTCTAGTTATTTTATAGCCAATATCCTTCTTCTTCCTCCGCAGCGTGTGCACAGCCCCGAAATTCCCCAAACCTAATGGAGTTACTGCCCCCTTCGAGGCCCTCTTGATTGCCGATGGCCACTTTTTTTGAAGATTGCCGATGGCCTCTGAGATGGCGGTTCAGATCCGTTGCCAGGCTTCGGCCCCGCGTTGTGCGACTCGCGTACGGCAAACCAGTGGTGTGTTCCCTGCCTCCTCCCCTTTCTAGATCTAGCAGTAGCTCGGCGGCGCCGGCAATTCGGTGCTGGGGTCCTTGCCTCCTTTTCCCTCCCATGCTCATCCTCAAGTTTTTCTTTTTTGCAGTGCTATGTCCTCATTGAAATTTCTTGTTAATTGATGGCGAGGCAGTGATACACCAACGATTGACAAGGAAACTCGCAAGGCTTGTTGTTGTTCACATGGACGGGGTCATATCACTAGTAGAAAAAGGGTCAAATGTGAAGCACATTAGTGCCGGTTTGAATTTAAGACGGCACTAATGTGTCCATTAGTGCCGGTTCCAACAGCTAGGCAGGTGGACATCACTAGTGCCGGTTCGTGGGCAACCTTTAGTACCGGTTCATGCCACGAACCGGTACTAATGAGGCTGTGTCAGGCTGGGGCACCCACGAACACCTTTAGTACCGGTTCATGGCATGAACCGGTACTAGAGTTTATTAGTAAGCTGATTTTTAGTCCCACCTCGCTAAGAGAGAGGCAGTATGAGCGGTTTATAAGCCGTGAGTGCAGAGACGATGAAGGAGAGGCGCAATGCTCACCTGCACGTTGCTTAGCTTCAAGCCTTTCGGAATGGCATAGATTGCACGGAACTATGTGCAATGCAGTCTACACTATTCCGAAAGGCTTGAAGCTAATTAACCAGCATTGCACCTCTTTTTTATTTTTAATAACTTATTTGAACTCCGTACTTTTTGTGTTCAGTATGCAGCATTGAAAGTGACGTCATCAATTTCCAACATGTTCTGACACCATTTGCTGTTTTTCAGTCATTTACCGATTTGTTTAGAGAGCTAAATGACCGTGAAATTAAAACTCACTATAAAATGAACTCTGAAAATGTTGAAACTTGGCATGGTATCATCATTTCACCCGTATAGCATGTGCGAAAAGACAAAAAACTATATAAAAAATTTACTCAAAAATAAATAGAAGAAAATAAATAATGCAGAAAAGATAAAAAAAACTATATAAAAAATTGTTATATTCACAAAGAAACTAAATACAGCAAAAAAACCTACTCAAAAATAAATAAAACAGAAAAGACAAAAACTATATAAAAAATTTACTCAAAAATAAATAGAAGAAAATAAATAATGCAGAAAAGAAAAAAATTATATAAAAAATTGTTATATTCACAAAGAAATTAAATACAACAAAAAAACTACTCAGAAATAAATAGAAGAAAATAAATAAAAAAATAAAAGACAAAAAGTATATAAAAAATTTACTCATAAATAAATAGAAGAAAATAAATAATGCAGAAAAGAAAAAAAACTATATAAAAAATTGTTATATTCACAAAGAAACTAAATACAGCAAATAAACTATTCAGAAATAAATAGAAGAAAATAATTAAAATAGAAAAGACAAAAACTATATAAAAAATTTACTCAAAAATAAATGGAAGAAAATAAATAATGCAGAAAAGAAAAAAACTATATAAAAAATTGTTGGGGCGCTGCCCAGTGGGCCTGCCAGACCTAGGGTTTGCAAATACAGGCCCGGAAGGGCCAGCGGGCTCATAGGGCAGCGCGCCGAAGTTAGGCCCAGAAGCCTGCTCTATAGAGAAGTTCGAAGGAGCAACAGCGGCTGGGTTTATAAATCAGTGCGGTTGCCCTGCGCTCGGCGAGATGGGACTAAACATTGTGCACCGCCAATTGCAGCGCACAACCATTAGCACCAGTTGGTGGCTCCAACCGGTACTAATGCGTGGGCCTTTAGTACCGGTTCAAGCCACGAACCAGTACTAAAGGGGGCCGTTTCTCGCCGCTTGACCTGGCGAAAATTGGCCTTTAGTACCGATTGGTGGCTCCAACCGGTACTAAAGGCCCCTCCTATATATATGGCACTTACGAAAAAATCAGTTTCATTGACCCACTTCTTCTCCAACTTCTTCGCGCGACATCGCCGCCGCGACGTCGCCCATCACGCGCCACCCTCGCCGGCCCCGCCGCCCCCGCCGTGCGCCGTCGCCCCCACCGCCCGTCGTCGCCGTCACCGCCGCCCGTCGTACGCCGTCACCACCGCCGCCCCCGTCGCCGCCCCGTACTACGTCGTCATCTCGATCGCGCTGTCGCCCCCGGCCCGCCGCCCGTCGTCGCGCCGTCCCCGTCGCATCGCCGTCTCGCGCCGCCGCCCGTACGCCGCCGCCTCCTGCTCGCACACACACACATACACACACACACGCACACACACAATTTTTTTACTTATTTTTTGTTTTCTGTTGTTTAGATTAATGTTAGATGAATTACGTAGATAAGAATGTTAGAATGTTAATGTTAGATGAATTATATGGAAAAGATGTTAAATATTAATGTCAATTTTAGATGAATTAGCTAGATATTAATTAGGTATATATATATGATATTTGAACTAGTTAAATTAATATAACTAGTTTATTTTTAGTATGAAAATTAATAGAATAAGTTTATTTTTAGTAAGAAAATTTAGGTATATGAGATTATTTGAACTAGTTGAATTAATATAACTAGTTTATTTTTAGTAAATGCTTAGTTGAACTAGTTGAATTAGTAGAACTAGTTTATTTTTAGTAAGAAAATTTAGGTATATGAGATTTGATGATCTAATTAAAATATTACTATATATAGCTACTTTATATATTTTAGTAAGAAAATTAATAGAACTAGTTTATTTTTAGTAAATTCTTAGTTGAATTAGTTGAATTAATAGAACTAGTTTATTTTTAGTAAGAAAATTTGGATATCTGAGATTTGATGGTCTAATTAAAATATTACTATATAGAACTAGCTACTTTATTTTAGTACGAAAATTAATAGAACAAGTTTATTTTTATTAAATGATTAGTTTAATTAGATAAATTAATAGAACTAGTTAAACTACTCCCTCTCTCTCAGTTTACAGGGCGTGCGCGTACCCCTAGGTCATTAATTTGACCAACCTAATATAAGTCATATATTATAAAAAAATATACCAATATAAACTTCAGATGTTCTATTTTCAAACGGTATAATTTTTGTGTTATATAGTTTATGTTAGGGTGATAAAATTAGCAACCTAGATATACGCACAAGACTTGTAAACTGAGACGGAGGGAGTAATAGAAGTTGTTGAATTAGTTCAATTAATAGAACTAGTAAGTGTTTAATGTTTCACCTATATGAACATAGGAAATGTCATCTGACGACGAAAAAGATTTCATTAAGTGCGAATACTGTGAAGACCAGCGCGGCCTATGCGACAGAAATTTCCTTGTTGATAATAGGCGCTTCAGCATCAAACTGGATGAGACCTTCGAAGTGGATACGGTAAGTCACAACGACAAGTCTTTTTTCGTAATTAAGCATGACTTATATATGCTTCATTTGCTTCAACTTTTAATTTTAATTTTTCACTATTCTACTAGCGTATCCCCTGCCATGCAAGAATTTTTGTCTTGGATAAGATAGGTTTCAGTCCTAACAAAACTATGGAGGTAAAAAAAGTTACTTGAAGACCGAGCATGGTTATATCTTCAACGTCAAATTATACAAGGCGACACATACACCTATTTTGAATGCAAAACTTGGCAAGCACTATGCAAGGCTTATGCATTTGAGCCTGATATGGTTATCACCTTTGATATTCATCCGGAAGATGATATTGAAGGTAATAGAGACATCTGGGTCGATGTGCAGACGCCTCCAGTTCTACCATTATGTGAGTTTATCAACCATATTTATGTCTTCGATATTGTTTATTCAAAAATAGTTGACAAGTAATTTTTATTGACAGCTTATTTCCAATCAAGCAAACATGTCTGGCGCTTGGTAGACTGGACCGTCCACTGTCCCGGGGCTGAACTAAACTACGAGGAGACAAGCCATTATGTTTCATGGCTTGAGGATCTTGATGTTGTCAAGACAATTTTTTTCTGCACTTAGAAATATTAGTACTCAAAACGTGCGACCAATAGTGTTCGTACTGAACTACGGTCACATATATTTAGGAAAGATGGTAAGATTTTTACTATTTCTCCTCGGTGCATCTTTTGCATACATTATTTTTTTAAGCTAAACTTCGTTGCTAAGTATGTTACTATACGATGTTTTTCAACAGGGACTCCCGATGAATGTTGTGCCTGATTGGATCGAGACTAAAGGTACCATGAATATTGTTAGCTTACAGCCAAGATATCCTACAATGCACTTTAGTGCATTCATGATTTCTAATAGCGAGGAATGCTTAATAGTAAAAGACTGGAGCAAAATTGTGAACGATCGCAGAGAAGTACTAGGGGGCAGCAATCAGAAGCGCAACCCACGTTTAGGAGATAGGTTCATCTACATGCTCCAATATGATGAATCAGGAAAGCTATACATGTTCTATGCTATTTTACCTGAGAGAGAGCAGCATGAGTGATTAGCTAGTTCATGCTCTTAGTACTTGTCCTCTCATGTCCGTGTTCTTCGTCCTGTACTTAATCTCAAAGAGTGATTTGCTTTTGTGGTGTTATGAACGCTTATAATATCATTACAATGTTGAACTCGATGATATCTTTGCTTTTGGTACAAGTGAATGTTTCTTCTTTAAGTTAGTGTTGGTGGTGATTAGATAGCGGTAATGACTATATGATGATTAAATAGTGGTAATGAGATGACTATGATGATTTTTAGCTAGCTAGTATATATCGTTGTTGGTGATGATATATATGATGCAAGAGTTTTTATATTAATATGATGATGATGATGATGAGTTATTATGAGTTATTATATCATTTAGTAAAGAAACCGCAGATTAGTTTCAACTGGATGGATCCTAGCTAAGTGATCAAGTATATGCCATATCCATATTACCTCGATCATTTAATTAGGTGATCAAGTATAATATGGATATGGCATATACTTGATCACTTAGCTAGGATCCACATGCATCCAGTCGAAACTAATATGCGGTACTTTCACCTAATGATTTAACAACTCATTATAATGTAAAACAATCGCTAAATTAAATTGAAAACATAAAATTAAAGTAAAAATAAAAAATAAAACCAAAACACCCCAACCATTTAGTACCGGTTGGTGTTACCTACTGGTACTAATGTCCTACGCGCACCCGGGCCTGGCTCGTGCCACGTGGTGGCACTTTAGTGCCGGTGTCGGTGTCAAAACTGGCGGATCTCGGGTAGTGGGTCCCGAACTGTGCATCTAAGGCGGATGGTAACAGGAGGCAGGGGACACGATGTTTTACCCAGGTTCAGGACCTCTTGATGGAGGTAAAACTCTACGTCCTGCTTGATTTATTCTTGATGATATGGGTATTACAAGAGTTGATCTACCACGAGATCGGAGAGGCTAAACCCTAGAAGCTAGCCTATGGTATGATTGTTGTATATGTTCTATCGACTAGCCTGGCCTCGGTTTATATAATGCACCAGAGGCCTAGGATAACAAGAGTCCTAACCGAATACGCCGGTGGAGAGGAGTCCTTGTCTTGATCACCAAGTCTTGTGGAATCTTCCATGTATGCGGCAGCTGTCCAAACTGGCCCATGAGTATACGGTCAAGGGGGTCCTCGGCCCAATCTAACAGATCGGGAGACGACGTGTTGAGTACCCCCTAGTCCAGGACACCGTCAGTAGCCCCCTGAACCGGTCTTCAAGTTAGGGACGCTCCTCGATTCTTCCGAACTATTCTTCATCTTCGGTTGTCGGTCTTGAAAACTGGTTCAACAAATCTTCTCATCTTCGATCTTGAGGATCGCCGAAATGCATTCGACGAGTTTACACGTCGGGTATCCGAGGAGCCCCTTTAAGTTTCCGGCCTTTATCAATGCCTTGTTATTTTTATGCCACACCTCGGGTTTGAAGTTGTTCCCGGGAGGCAGTGTCCTCTTGCGTCCGAGCTCCAACGCCGGACTGCATTCGAGGTATCTTTTGCAGTCGAGCACCAATGTCGGACTGCTTCCGAACTCCAACGCCGAAATGTATCCGAACTCCAACGCCGGACTATGTCCAAGCTCCAACGTCGGACGATATCCAAGATGTCATAGATCATCTTGGTCCAAAAAAAGTTGAAGGAGTTTAGCCGAGCTTAATGCTGGAAATGCCCTCTATGGAGCTAGCCGCTAGTGCTCGAGCTTTATGCCGGACTGCTTCCGAGGTGGTGCACCACCCCGACCGTGGGCCGTTTTTTGTCAATATTTTTTATTGGTGCAATTTATTCTCTGCCGAGATATATAGCCAGTAGCCCTCAAGGTGTGTATCGGTCTAAAACCCGAGATGCACCTGAAGGATGACGTAAGACCGCTGATCCCAATAACCGCTGAGACTCAGGTTGATTTGCAAAATCAGCCTGAGGATCAAGTCCTAGCTCGGCGGAATACTTCGGGACACTAAAAGCGGCGTGCTCAGTCCTCGAGACTCAGGTTGGGTGCGGCCGACCAACCTGAGGATCAAAATCTCCTCGGAAACTATATTGCACATAAAATTTTCTGCATTGGACAAGCAATGCAATAGCCCCCGAGACACTGGTCGGGTGGCAACACCAGATCAGGGGATCGATGTGCCCCTTTAATATTTGTAAATAATAAGCCTGAAGCCCAGTAGCCCCCGAGCCTTAATGCGGGCATGGGTGGCCGAATTAAGGATCGATATCCATAGTAAAATCACAAATTATGTGTAATGACTCTATGTATCCAAGTACTTTATGTCATTAATGCTCGGATCCGCATTGTACAAAACTTTGTTGACCGACCATCGGCTTCAACCTCCTCGGCCAGTAGCCGAGGAGTGTTTTTCCTACTTTATAAAGCCTTTATGAGGGCAAAGATTTACGACAAACAAGGCAAACTGGCCATACGGTTTTATAAACAAAGGTACGCAGAGAGATATGTTATATTACTGTTTAACATAAGAAATGTCTTCCAAAGAAAATAGTCCCGCTAGCGGGTTCTTTCTTTGGGTTGTCATGCTAAGCATGATCATGAAACCTCGGCTCTAATGTAAGAGCAAAATATTGAGGATTTAGTTTGGGAGGCCAGTTACTAGCCCCCGGTAGTGTTCGGCGACAGTCGAGGTCAAGACGTAAACACTTCGGCCAATGTTATGAATGGCCCATCATATAACACAGTCATCGGATCGCTGACCAGTTTACGCTTATTGTGACAGTCAGTTTTTGGCTTTCTCCACTGAGGTGCTTAACCATGTGAGCTGGAAGCACAATCGCAGTGGTTCTCCCTTTGCATATCTAGCCGAACAAAGCGGAACGTAGGAGGCAAGCGCAGGAGCCGGGCAACCCAACTATCGACCGAAGACACAATTCGAAACCGATGCATATATAGCAATATCTGAGAATGTTTTTGCCGAATCTCTAAAGGTGTCCGGCGTTGCACTGCAAGACTTATGCTGAAAACACACAAATAGTTTAAAAGTGCCAAAAGCTTGGAAAACCAAAAAACGTCAGTAAAAACATGACGTCCGAACAAGATCAAGTGTTCGGTGCCAATCCGAAAATTGGTCTTAGAAAAAAAGAGTGCTTCTGTCGTGCTTTAACATGACACATCCTATCTCAAGACTTCAAGCGAGCCAGCCTACGGCTTCAACCTCCTATCCCGAAGGCGGAGTACTTCTCATTAGGCCAGTTTAGCAAACTAAACTCTAGCGGCTTTGAGAGAGAAATTAGGCTCCCCGACTAGTGACCACACACTCGTATCGAAAAAAGGAGTGATGAATAATAATAGTAATAAAAACTTTGCAACAACTAAGAAGAAGAACACTTATTATTAAACGGCTCATATAAATTTAAGAGCCCCCAAGTGACTTGGGTAAAAGAATTTTATGTATAATGATTGTATGTACCGAAGTACTAATATCATATCTTTGTTCACCCGAACTTTAAACGCGTCTTAACCGACCGTCGGCTTCTCCCTCTTCGGTCAAGGATCGAAAATTTTTATGTACTCCACCTGTCGAGAATATCGACAGTGTTTCCGATAACCAGGCAACCGGGCCATAAGGCTATAACAGACAAAGCGCGCTCAGGGAACTTATGCTATATTATAGACGAAGTGTAAGAAGCATCTTCGAAGAAAATAGTACCCCCCCACCGATACCTTTCTTCGGTGCTCATTATTATTATGAGACTTGTGCAATAGATTTTTTGTACTCATGAGTTTCGTTGTGTGCCGACCATGATTGAAAGCAATAAGAGCGCTAGCTTTCGGCTTCACCCAGTCTGAGGTCAGAACTCGGAGGACCCAGTCGTGACAATCGCAGAGGTGCTCCCTTTACTCCCTAGCCGAACAATCGGGAACGTAGGGGTAAGCACAGGAGCCAGGCAACCCAGCTTGCAAATCGCTTAGGTCAATATGGTGCATATTGTGGCATAATACACGAACAAGGAACGAAGCCGTACAAGTATAATCATATGCAAGAGGAAAAGCTCCATCAAGGGAGCCCCCAAATAAACGGGGTATTTGAATATGCGAGTCACAAACAAAGTTTTGACAAGGAACTTTGTCACAAACAACTTTGTGCCGAAAAGTATAATGCTTGGTCGAATCGAGCAAAATTTAAAACTAAAAGTTTTGGGCATGAAAGCGACTTAGCTGGTTAATGTGCTCGATGTTGATGACGCAGGCCGAGTTGGTGGCGGGACGAGATCCCAGCCCCCAAGCCGGTCCCGAGATGTCCGAGTAAAGAACTCGGCTTGATGAAGTGGTGACGCAGCATAGTCGATGGGCGAGGTGAGAACCCCAGTTCGACCGCAGCGACGGAGCAGGCCGGCAGTGTGACGCCGAAGCCCCCAGCGTGTGTTAATGAAGTGATGACGAAGCCCCCGGTCAGCCGAGGTGACGTGGTACATCGATACGCCGCGGTGACAGCGCTGCCCGGATTATCTACCTGTGCACAGAAAATAGTGCAAGCCGGAGATAATAGGAATAATAAAAAAATTGTTGCATAATCAATAATTTATGCAAAGTGAGTAATAGAAGAAATATGGCCTGTGCGCCGAACACTCGATGAGGTAGAGCTCTCTCGGCGATGCGAAGTCCCCGAGGCAACCGAACACGTCGGTATGGCAACACGACCAACAAAGTGATCACGCGAGCCGATTTACGCCGATTGGGACGACGACGTCGGCTTGCCGAAGAGACCACGTGACGCAGTCGAAGTCGATCACCTACACACATAAAATAGTGCGGTCCAAAAAGGATAATTGCTTTTCGCAAAACTAATTTATTGAAAGAGATGTGGCCTGGCGCCGAAGTCATGTCGACGCAGGGCGTCGCCGTGACGCGGTGAAGGCGTGGCCAAGCCTGAATTTGCAGGGCGGTCCGGCTCCGGATGCGGCGTTCGCCGAACTATGTACGGAAACTGACCGAACCACCACGCGACCGTTTTTAATGTGACCGCCATTTGATAGACCTGTGTACAGATGATGGAACAAACCAGAGTAATAATTCCTTAAGAAAAATAAACCCAACAAGCAAAAATTGTTAGGATTAATAGCACCTGGTTTATTTGTTTTAGCATTCCGAAGAAAAGAGACTCCCAAAATCGGGAATCGATCCGCACACCCATTGCCTGATGGGCGGTAAAGCGATGGCCTGGTGATGCTGGCAAAGGTTGGCTTGCCGAGGCGAAGCCCTCGGTCCAGCTAACGTGACGAAACTGGTCGGCTGGTGACGCCGAAGTCACCGGAGTATGTTGATGAAGAAATAGCCAAGTCCCCGGTCTAGCTGAGGTGACGGAGCAGGCCGGTGAGGAGTTGTTGTAGCTACCATGTCAGCCGAGGTGTTGAAGTAGTTCAGCGTGATGGACACCGGCTTGAAGAAGCAACAGTGCGGCCCTGCCGATGTAGGTCGTGACGTGGTTAATGCCGACTTGATGAAGTGACCGTGCGGCGATGCCGGTGTGCCCGCTCCGTGTAATCCGTGGGACGGCGATGTTGGTGATGTTTTATCCTTCGCGATGCCGAACTCTTGTTTGGCTTGCTGAGATGATGATCCGAAGAAGTTGAGCTTGGCTCAACAAAGTGACGACGTGTCTAGTGTTGGGGAACGTAGTAATTTCAAAAAAATTCCTACACACACGCAAGATCATGGTGATGCATAGCAACGATAGGGGAGAGTGTGATCTACGTACCCTCGTAGACCGACAGCGGAAGCGTTATGACAACGTGGTTGATGTAGTCGTACGTCTTCTCGGCCCGACCGATCAAGCACCGAAACTACGGCACCTCCGAGTTTTAGCACACGTTCAGCTCGATGACGATCCCTGGACTCCAATCCAGCAAAGTGTCGGGGAAGAGTTCCGTCAGCACGACGGCGTGGTGACGATCTTGATGTTCTATCGTCGCAGGGCTTCGCCTAAGCACCGCTACAATATTATCGAGGAGTATGGTGGAAGGGGGCACCGCACACGGCTAAGAAAACAATCACGTGGATCAACTTGTGTGTCTAGGGGTGCCCCCTGCCCGGGTATATAAAGGAGCAAGGGGAGGAGGCCGGCCGGCCCTAGGGCGCGCCAAGGAGGAGGAGTCCTCCTCCTAGTAGGAGTAGGACTCCCCTCTTTCCTACTCCTACTAGGAGGGGGAAAGGAAGAAGGAAAGGGGGGCGCCGCCCCCCTCTCCTAGTCCAATTCAGACCAGAGGGGGAGGGGGCGCGCGGCCCACCCTGGCCGCCCCTCTCTCTCTCCACTAGGGCCCATAAGGCCCATTACTTCTCCCGGGGGGGTTCCGGTAACCCTCCGGCACTCCGGTTTTCTCCGAAATTACCCGGAACACTTCCGGTGTTCGAATATAGCCGTCCAATATATCAATCTTTATGTCTCGACTATTTTGAGACTCTTCGTCATGTCCGTGATCACATCCGGGACTCCGAACTAACTTCGGTACATCAAAACTCATAAACTCATAATATAACTATCATCGAAACCTTAAGCGTGCGGACCCTACGGGTTCGAGAACAATGTAGACATGACCGAGACACGTCTCCGGTCAATAACCAATAGCGGAACCTGGATGCTCATATTGGCTCCCACATATTCTACGAAGATCTTTATCGGTCAGACCGCATAACAACATACGTTGTTCCCCTTGTCATCGGTATGTTACTTGCCCGAGATTCGATCGTCGGTATCTCAATACCTAGTTCAATCTCGTTACCGGCAAGTCTCTTTTACTCGTTTCGTAATACATCATCTCGCAACTAACTTATTAGTTGCAATGCTTGCAAGGCTTATGTGATGTGCATTACCGAGAGGGCCCAGAGATACCTCTCCGACAATCGGAGTGACAAATCATAATCTCGAAATACGCCAACCCAACATGTACCTTCGGAGACACCTGTAGAGCTCCTTTGTAATCACCCATTTACGTTGTGATGTTTGGCAGCACACAAAGTGTACCTCCGGCAAACGGGAGTTGCATAATCTCATAGTTATAGGAACATGTATAAGTCATGAAGAAAGCAATAGCAACATACTAAACGATCAGGTGCTAAGCTAATGGAATGGGTCATGTCAATCACATCATTCTTCCAATGATGTGATCCCGTTAATCAAATAACAACTCTTTTGTTCATGGTTAGGAAACATAACCATCTTCGATTAACGAGCTAGTCAAGTAGAGGCATACTAGTGACACTCTGTTTGTCTATGTATTCACACATGTATTATGTTTCCGGTTAATACAATTCTAGCATGAATAATAAACATTTATCATGATATAAGAAAATAAATAATAATTTTATTATTGCCTCTAGGGCATATTTCCTTCATCTAGCGCAGGTCGGCAGCCTTGGAGCAATATTGCCGGACTGGTTTGACACCAGCATGATGATGAAGATGACCTCAGGGGAGGCTTAAAATTTTACGGGCACGTGTTTAAAAACGACGCGCAATACCCTAGAAGAGAGCTCCTCTAAAAAGGTTGTCCAATATCACGTTCATAAAGAAACATGAATTCGGGTCGGATCCGTATTCGCGCAGAAAATAGATCCGAAAATCGGTCCACTCATCGGAAGGTTCCCGGAGTTTGAACTGTCGGGCCGAGCTGAAATTTGGAGGGGTCGTAGATATGGGAATTACGCAGTAGATGAACGGTTGGATCTTCCAAAGGACCTCCGAGCTGGGCTCTGGAGATCACGCTCTAAACTCGTCTAGATTCCCGTCCAGATTTGAGAGGGCTCTGGTATATCGTAGATTGTCGGAGATTCCTCCATCGGAACTCGACGAAATTTTGCATGGTTGTTGTATACTCAATTCCGCATAATTCCACCAAAGGGATCGTCAAGGTGATGCTCTAAGAGGTGGTGGCAGCGGATACAAGTTCGCTGTTCAGAAAAACAGCACGGTCACCCGAGGGCAATGTTGATGTTGAGCCCCCAAGCCCCATGGATGATTCCTCCATGATCTTGATAGAGATCGGAGTTGATGTTGACGAAGGCCCTCATCTGAACATGAAGATCGGAGGCAGGGCACAGTCCTTGGTCAAGCCAAGGTGACCAGTCGAGCCGGTGACGAAGATGTCGACGTCGCAGTTAATCTGCAGACGAGCCATCGATCCTTTTGCCGATCACACAGCGGAACTCTCAATGAAAGCACCAATGTCGGTGTCAAAACCGGCGGATCTCGGGTAGGGGGTCCCGAACTGTGCGTCTAAGACGGATGGTAACAGGAGGCAGGGGACACGATGTTTTACCCAGGTTCGGGCCCTCTTGATGGAGGTAAAACCCTACGTCCTGCTTGATTTATTCTTGATGATATGGTTATTACAAGAGTTGATCTACCACGAGATCGGAGGGGCTAAACCCTAGAAGCTAGCCTATGGTATGATTGTTGTATATGTTCTATCGACTAGCCTGGTCTCGGTTTATATAATGCACCAGAGGCCTAGGATAACAAGAGTCCTAGCCGAATACGCCGGTGGGGAGGAGTCCTTGTCTTGATCACCAAGTCTTGTAGAATCTTCCATGTATGCGGAAGCTGGCCAAACTGGCCCATGAGTATACGGCCATGGGGGTGCTCGGCCCAATCTAACAGATCGGGAGACGACGTGTTGAGTACCCCCTAGTCCAGGACACCGTCAGCCGGTTCGTGATGAACCGGTACTAAAGGGAGGGGACCTTTAGTCCCCGCTCTTTAGTGCCGGTTGTGGAACCGGCACTAAAGACCCTTACGAACCGGCGCTAAAGCCTGGTTCTGCACTAGTGTATTAAGCTGCTTTCAGTGATTCGTTAATTATATTGTCTTGATAAGTAATCTCCCCACCAAAACTATTTTAGCCATCCTCAAAGTGCAGTTTTTTTAAATTAAAGTTGCTTGAGAATCAACCATGAAAGAATTTGTTTTAAGCCAAACTTGTATGTGTTCTCTGTGTGGTTAACGTTTCTTTCTTGTTTTGCATTCATGTGCTTATTGCGACTAGGACAGAAAAAGGGCCTCTGATGAAAGAATAGAAAAAACAACCTGGAGTCGCTCAAGCCACTTCATGTATTTTTATGAAAAACCCCTAGTCGGTCGGCTGCCTAACGCGGATTCTGAAGTCTTAGGCTTTGCACAGGAGACAAAGAAGAGAGCAGTTAAACGAAAGTGCTATTATGCTCCCGAGCACATGTGTGCTCGTTATCTGCCCCATCCACACGCAGCGAGATCCTCAAAAAGGGACGTATAGGCCTAGGTATAGTTGGCGTATTATTAATTTCTGCATGGCCCATGGCCCACATCTGACTACCAAGCAACATGACGCCGTAAGGCTATATAGGACCGGCTCACAAGTCAGTCACGAAATGGGCCATGAAGGCAGAGATTCTGGACTAACGGAGCACTGCCAACCCATTTATTTACTAGTAACTTTCCCTCTCGTTAGGGTTTTGTTCCTCCCGGGGCGATCTGCCGCCGTCGAGACCGTTGGTTTCCCTACCTCATCCTCCCGCCACCGCAAGGTGCGATCGATCGAGGGGCTCTCCTCTTGGGGGATCGCTCGGGTGGGGGGACCGGGTTTTTCTTGGGTTCTCGCAAACAAGGGCCGACTGATTCTCATTGTTCGGGTTAGGATTCTGGAAGATGTCTTCGAGCGCAGCCAAAAACACATCGGCGGCTGGCTCATCGGAGACAGAGGATGTGAGGAGGATGATGGAGGAATTGGGATTGAAGGAGGAAGATCTGGATGATGTAGTTTTCGACGAAGACCAGCCCCCCCCCCCCCCCCCCCCCCCCCCCCCCCCCCCCGCGGAGGCGGCCCGATGGCTGGCTATCGCTAGGATTCACTCGAAGAAAACTTACAGCCAGTATTGGTTCTTTCGCAACATGAGAGCAGCGTGGGATCTCGCGCAAACGGCAAACTTCAAGCCGCTGGAGGATAACTTGTACACCATCCAATTTTCTTGCTTGGGGGATTGGGAGAGGGTCATGCAAGAGGGACCATGGCACTTCAGAGGAGATGCGGTAATCATCAAGCCATACGATGGGGATGACACAAATTCTGGTTGAGGGATCTCAAGCCACTTAATGTATTTTTATGAAAACCCCCTAGCAACAGTTAATTATATAACAGAATTTTTGCAGCAACCACCTCAAATGGGAGCGACTATGATAGAAAAACGGCCTATGGTGAAAGAATAGAAAAATTCAATGTAAGCCATCCGATTGGAATTGGATGGCACAAATCTTTATGGAGATACGCATAACTACACGCTTATGTGCAAAAGGACCCTCCCTTCTAGTTATATTTCTAGCCAATTTCCTTCTTCTTCCTCCGCAGTGTGTGCACATTCCCGAAATTTCCCAAACCTAATGGAGTTACAGCCCCCTTCGAGTCCCTCTTGCTTGCCGATGGCCACTGCGATTGCGGTTCAGATCCATTGCCAAGCTCCAGCCCCGCGTTGTGCAACTCGCGTACGGCAAACCAATGGTGTGTTCCCTGCCTCCTTCCCTTTCTAGATCTAGCAGTAGCTCGGCGGTGCCAGCAACTCGGTGCTGGGGTCCTCGCCTCCTTTCCCTCCCATGCTCATCCTCAAGTTTTTCTTCTCCGTAGTGCTATGTCATCATTGAAATTTCTTGTTAATTGATGGTGAGGCAGTGATACACATATGATTGACAAGGAAACTTGCAAGGCTTGCTATTGTTAACATGGATTGGGGTCATATTAAGCTGCTTTCAGTAATTCACTAATTCTTTGTCGTTTGATTTGCCCGTCGTATCTCTAACAGTAAGACCGATGAGGCTGCCATTCATGCACCGGTCTACTCCCTCTGTCCCATATTAGTTGTCGCTCAAACGGATGTATCTAGCACTGAAATACATCTAGATACATCCATTTCAGAGACAACTAATATGGAACGGAGGGAGTAGCACAGACATGACAATGACCAGGGACTATAATAACAATAGAAGAAGATAAAATTCTCCTTTTCTGCAAAAAAAACCCAATGTGACATCAATCTTCGCGCCACACTCGGGCAAGTTAGAGCGTCTCCAGCCGCGCCCCCAACAGGCCTCCCCAGGCCACTTTTTAGGCGCCGGCGCGGAAAAAATGCCCCAGTCGTGCCCCTAGGATGCCGAAAATCGCCGGTTCGGCCCTTTTTTCCGCCCGGCGGTCACAGGCCGAACCCGACGCACTGGGGAGCAGTTGGGGGCTCTGGCGCAAGGGAAGAGCGTGGCTGGCCCACACCGTCAGGGGAAAAGTCAAGGTTTTCTTCCCTGACTCGCCTCCCACCCCCCGCGCTCTCGGCCACCAGTAGCTATATCCCGGCGCCGCCCGCCGCCCTACACCGCTAGATAGCCATTCCCCGCCGGAAAAATAGCAGCGCTTCGCCGCGGCAGCCCCTCCAACAGCAGCTGGGTGTTTCCGGCCGCGGAGGCGCGGTTTAGCGGCGGGTACACGCCCACCGAGCGCAAGGTGTTTGGCGATTTGCCTGCCTCGGCGATGGACTCGAACGACGAGGAAGCGCTCGCCGTGCTGCTGGAGGAGGAAGCCGAGGCCGACGTCCAGGAAGAAGAGCATCTCATGGTGCTCGCCGCCCTCGCCCAGCTGCTGGCGAGCAATGAAAAGCCGCGGCGAGGTGGCTTGGCGCCTGGGCGGGTGAAAGCAAAGAACCGGCATCGTCTCGAAGGCTACTGCATGCTCTACTCCGACTACTTCGCCGATGCT
Organism: Triticum urartu; assembly: GCF_003073215.2. Taxonomy (NCBI): domain Eukaryota; kingdom Viridiplantae; phylum Streptophyta; class Magnoliopsida; order Poales; family Poaceae; genus Triticum; species Triticum urartu. The sequence goes on from NC_053022.1 coordinate 31,974,652, forward strand.
CCACTTCACGGCGAGAAAACATTTCGGCGCCGTTATCGGATGAGCCGAAAGCTCTTCCTCAGGATTGTGAATTCCATCCGGGAGTTCGACAACTACTTCAAGTGCAAGATGGATTGCACCAGCGCTCTTGGATTCACCTCCATCCAGAAGTGCACGATAGTGATGAGGATGCTTGCATATGGAGCTCCTGGTGATTCACTCGACGACTATGGGCGCATGGCCAAGTCCACCAGCATAGAGTTTTTCTACAAGTTCTGTCGGGCAGTGGTGGCAGTGTTTGGACCACAATACTTGAGAACACCCAATGTGGAAGACACTGCTCGGATCCTAGCACAGAATGCAGCAAGAGGATTTCCTGGGATGCTTGGAAGCATCGACTGCATGCATTGGAAATGGAAGAATTGTCCATTTGCTTGGCAGGGGATGTACAAAGGCGCCAAAGGCGGTTGCAGTGTGGTGCTTGAGGCGGTGGCCACACAGGATCTCTGGATTTGGCACTCCTTCTTTGGTATGCCAGGAACTCACAATGACATCAATGTGCTGCAGTGCTCTCCTGTCTTTGCCAAGCTTGTTGAAGGTCATTCTCCTCTGATGAACTTCGAGATCAATGGACGACACTACAACAAAGGGTACTATCTAGCTGATGGCATCTATCCGAGATGGTCGACATTTGTGAAGACGATCTCAAACCCTGTGCCAGGAGGCAAGAACGCCTGGTTTGCGAAGGTTCAGGAGGCTTGCAGGAAGGATGTCGAGAGGGTATTTGGTGTGCTCCAATCTCGATTTGCTGTTGTCCGGTACCCCGCTCAGACCTGGTCGAAAGATCAAATGTGGGAGATTATGACTTGCTGTGTCATCTTGCACAACATGATCATCGAGAGCGAGCAAGAAGACCCAGTGTTTGACACTGAACCATACTACAGGCAGGGTCCTCTAGCCGAAGTTGATCACCAGCTACCGGCAATCTAGACTGCCTATCTCAGTATGCGTCAGGAGATCCGAGACCCACAGGTGCATCATCAACTGCAGCAAGATCTGATAGAGCATCTATGGAGGCTCAAGGGTGACGCCGGGCGCGGCGTGTGATGAAATATGAGTTTTTATTTGTTGAACTATATAATTTGTATTGAACTATTTGTTGTTGTATTATTTTGTTGAAGTATTTGATATTTTTGTGATGAAATATGTGATAAAAAAATTTATATGCATAATTGAACGCCGAACAACGGCGAACCACGTCAAATATGGGCCTATTGTCGCCCATATGGATCCTTTATTCGCCGAAATGGGGCTGAAAAATGGACCAATTTCGACGCCTAGGGGCGACGATTGGTCGCGAAACCGCCCCAGCGCCGATTGCATCGCCGGCTTGCCCCAAGGGCGGTTTTTATGCGTCCTGGGAGCCGAACGGCTGAAGATGCTCTTAGACCTAGTGGCAGAGCCAACGTCTTGACAATGGGTGTAGGTCACTAAAATCTTAGTTTTTTACTCAATTTTTCTCTAATTTCTTGATGTATGGTGTATTGTCTCATTCTCCACCGTGTGATTATGATCAAACGGCCGCTAGCTTCCCTGCTTGGACACATTGACCACGTACGCTGGGCCGTCCCGTCTCCCCCAGCCGGAGGAAGCTTCCAGAACCTTCAGCCGGAGCAACCGAGCGCGAGACATGGTGGTGCTGCACGTGAAATCGTCGACCTCCTCCTCGTCCCCATCCCCGTCCCCGCCGGAGGTAGAGGAGGAGATGGAGTTCCTGTACGAGTGCGCCGCCACTGCCGCCGTCGCGGACGTGGCGGCCGCGCTCGCGGGCACCGCCGGCCTCCAGGCCCGCGTCCTCTCCCTCTGCCGCCGCCTCCGAGGCGAGTGATGAAAGTTCCCGACGCCGCGTCGCGCTAGCCGCTGCCTGCCATGGATGAGCGGATCGAATTCGGACTGACGCGCTCATGTTTTTGTTGCGGTTGCAGAGAGGTGCCCGAGCGGCGAGCTGGAGAGGGCTCTTTCGGAGGCCGAAGCCTACGCCTCCAAGGTAAAGTTTCTCGACTCGTTTCAGTAGCTGCTCAACTCAGATGCCTGGATTTGTTCCAGTTCTGTCGATTTGTTTGTGGGAGATGCCTGGATTTGTTCCAGCTCTGTACCTTTGAGAGCTTCAGGTGTGGATCGATGTCGATAGCTAGTACAATTGATTGAGCGCATGAGGCTTACAACTGAGCTCCATGAAGGGGGGGGGGGGGGGACATGTGTGATTTTGTTACTTGTACTACCCCTGCCTACTGGTGTGATGAACTAACTTATGCTGCTGCTGCATCATTCATGTACGTTGTACTGAATTTACTGAAAAGGATGATAAGCTGAGGTTGCACCAGCCAATAAGAATTAATGAATTCTTTTATTTTTTGTAAAATTTTTGTTGACACCGAAACATGGTTTGTTTTAATGGAGCTTAGTGTATGGGAAGTGTCATGTGTGTATACTTGTGAATGAACCGGTGCCGCTACTGTCTATGGCGCTTTGGCATGCAGTTTCAAGGGCTTGCAGACATTTGTTACATTAACAAGCGAAACCATTGATTTTTTGGGTCTGAATAACGATCATTTCAGAACTTTTATTTAGTATTCAAGAAAATGGAGATGATGAAAAGCTAGCTTCTGCTATGTCACAGACCATCGACAGTTGCTACATAAAGGCCGCTGGATTGGCCTAGAGTTTCTTAGCGCGTTTCTGCGTTTGCTTATTTAGTAGCCAAAACTTTCTTGTTTTAGAAGTCTTGTACATTGGTTTGACTTCCCTCTCAGCTACATCGTGTAATAATTGTTTCTGAACATGCCCATGTAATTTGTTTGGTTCTTGGTCAGTGTTTCCAGTTTGGGAAATGAAAGCTAAATTAGCCCTTGCCTTATTATCAATCAACCAAAATTCTTTAAGAGTTGATATATCACGATGGTGCTTGCTGGAATGTTTTGGTTGAAGAGTTGAGATCTATCTGAATCTTATTCCAGGTACAAGTACGTCATAACAAATTTGTGTCCCCTCGTGCTCTAAGGGAACATATCAAGAATATTGAAAAGACAGCTGCTAATGCTCTACCAGACACTTCGGAGGCCTTATGTCCGCAACATCCAAAATCAGGTAACGCGAATGAGTTTAGATACCAGAGATGCAAATTTGCGAAAACTGTAATGTAGATACAGTATTCCTGGAGAAAGACTGAATTCCACAATACATAGGTTGTTCTGTATATTTCCTGGTCTCAGTGAGCTCTCTGAATCTCTTAAAAACTGTAATGTAGATACAGTATACCTTTATTAAACTTGACAAAGTTTCCTTTAGAGTTTAAATTCATTTCTCCATTTTCTCTGGAACACGGGATATCCTCTTCTTAGTATTTAATTTGTTCTTGTAAACAATATCCAGATGAAAAGCGTGACAGCATACAACTTTGGTGGGCTGGAAAAGAGCTAGCTATGGATAAGAAGCTATCTGACTATATTGGTGTTAATGACAAAACAAAGGTAACACACAACTGTATTGCCCATAACATTTGCTTCAGTTTGTGATTGATTTTTTTATTAACATTGTATTAATCTATGCAGATTGTCATCAGGCTAAGCCTCCCAACGAGCCTTTAGTGTGGTCCTGTCGGTCGTTGATATTGCCTGGTGCTCCCTCTGTATCAAAATACAAGACGTATTTTTATACTCCCTTTGTATCAAAAAAGAGTATTGAAAAACGTCTTATATTTTGATACAGAGGGAGTAGTGAATTTTTCTTTTGAGTAGTATATGCATTTATGCAAATTAGGCACATGTAAGTTGTTTTTCATTTTCGTGAGAAAACAAACAGGCACCATCTTCAGCTTCATGTACCAATGGACAACATGTATCAACAGGTTAAAACAATCACAGTATAATCACTGAATGTTTCATTGTACAATGTTCAAGGTATTTCTGGGCATCAAGCTGTGAGTGAGTAATACATTTGATCATGATTCAACTCTGTGTGTGCAATAAGACTAGCTAAGAGAGAAAATTGCATTTCCTGCTAAATGATCATCACTCGTATGATCTTTGAAGCTGGGAGTATGCAATCTGGTGGTAGACAAACTCATTGTGCAAATTGCTTGTTATTCAGAATGGTGCCCTGATTATGTTTTCTCGTGTCCAGAGAAGTATTCCAACTTGTCTAGCATTGCAGCAGCTGCCTACATGATGCCCCCCCCCCCCCCCCCCCCCCCCCCCCTCCTCTGAACATGCATGTACTGTTTATCTTCAATCTGGTTCAACTTATGCTGTTGTATTTAGCTTGCTTGTCCTCACATGGATGTCTCTTGAGCTCCAATGAACAAACACACTCTGAGCAGCAAAAAGTGAAGCATTTTGTTGGGTATCTAGGTTTCTTATCACTGAGCAGGTAGACTATGTACCACATTGCAGGAAGGCTACAGGCATCTTAAGCAGGTGCTTTTGATCCCTTTCTTAGTTCTTGATTTTACATTTGAGTAAATCTTGCTTACCATTAGTGCCATATATTATAGGAAAACATTTGTGTGTCTGTCAAAGGTGAAACCAAAACGTGTGGTACTCCTATAATTATTGGCAAAATACACTCAAGGTTCTGTGAAATCCGTTCTGGATTGAGAAACCAGAGAGTATGTGCATTGCTGCAATCATGGAGCTGTCCATCGTGAATATGGCCGGTGCCTTGTCTGAATGCAACTCTTGGCGTTTGCAGACGGAGGAGTCAGGACTCAGGCAAAAACCTACACTTCAATCTAGTTCAACTTTTGCTCTTGTATTTAGCTTGCTTGTGCTCATGTGCATGTCTCTTGAGTTCCATTGAGCAAACACGCTCTGAGCAGGAAAAAGCGAAGCATTTTTGGGCATCTAGGTTTCTTATCAGTGATAGACTATGTACCATATCCCAGGAAAGTTGCAGGCATCCTAAGCAGGTGCTTTTGATCCCTTTCGTAGTTCATGATACCATATTTGAGTGCATTTTGCTTAATATTTGTTACATGTGTTCTTGAAAAATATGTTTGTTTCTGTCGAAGGCGAAACATAACGTGTGTTACTCCCATGGTTTATTTATTTTCAAAATACCTATGGTTCTGTGGAATCAATTCTGGATCTGGAAACCAGAGAGTATGTGCATTGCTGCAATCATTGAGCTGTGCATTGTGAAATTGTACACGTGACATATGGCCGGTGCTTGTCTGAATGCAACCAGAGGAGTCAGGAATCAGGCAATGCTACTCATGGGAAACCAGCACTGTTCAGCAACCGGCCAAAGGTATGGTTTTGCCTTGTCTCTCTGACTCTCCCACTAAGGTTAACCTCTACTTGTGCGAGGAAAAATATTAACCTGTAGTGCTGATGTTGGAATTCGACAGGTGTGGGGAAGATGGCGCCTCTTTGTCCACAGGTATTAATCCTGTTTTGTCTTATCCCCTGTCTTATACCTGTAGAAATTCTTATGGCGAGATCTGTCCAAATTTTTTTTCCAGGCACAAGTATGCCATAACAATTCGTGTCCCCTTGTGCTCTAAGGGAATGTAATACAGCTGCTAATGCTCTACAAGATACTTCGGAAGCCTTCTCTGTCTGCAACATCCAAAATCAGGTAACATGGACTAGTTCAGATAACAGAGATGCAAATTTGTGAAAACTGCAAATTTGTTATGGTTGTCCTGAAGAAAGACTGAACTCCGCAATAGATAGGTTAATTTTTATATCTTATAGTTTGAGTGAGCTATCAGAATCTTTTAAAGGCCTATCAACCTTTATTCAACTTGACAAAGTATCCCTTAAGAATTTAAATTTATCTCTCCATTTTGTTTGGAACACGGTATCCTGTGCTTATTATCGTTCAATTCGTTCTTGTCAACAATATCCAGATGAAGAGCGTAACAGTATACAACTCTGGTGAGCTGGAAGAGAGCTAGCTATAGATAAGAAGCTATCTGGCTATATTGGTGTTAATGACAAAACGAAGGTAACACACAGCTGTAGTGCATGACATTTGCTTCAGTTTATGATTAGTTCCTTACTACTTTGTATTGAATTATGCAGATTGTTGTTGCTAATTATTCGCATGTTGAGGTGTTTTTCATTTTCGTGAGAAAACAAGCAAGCATCCTCTTCAGCTGTATGTACCGATTAACAACATGTATCAACAGCTTAAAACAATGACAACATGTATTTGTGGGCATCAGGCTGCGAGTCATACATTAAATCATGATTCAACTCTGTGTGTGTCAGTGTGTGTGTGCAATAAGACTAGCTAATATAGAAAATTGCATTTCCTTCTAGACGATCATCACTTGTGTGATATTTTGAAGCTGGGAGTATGGAATCAGATGGTCGACACACTCATCTATGCAAATTGCTTGTTGTTCAGAGTGGTGCCCTGATTCAATTTTGTCGTGTCTAGAGAAGTAGCCCAACTTATCTAGCATTGCAGCAGCTGCCTGCATGATGGGGGGCCCTGAACATGCCTGCACCATTTATCTTCAACCTGGTTCAGCTTTTGCTGTTGTATTTAGCTTGCTTGTCCTCGCATGCATGTCTCTAGAGCTCCCAATGAACAAACACACTCTGAGCAGCAAAAAGTGAAGCATTTTTGGGTATCTAGGTTTCTTATCACTGATAGACTGTGTACCACATTTCAGGAAGGTTGCAGGCATCTTAAGCAGGCGCTTTTGATCCTTTATTCGTTGATCATTTTACATTCTTTTATTTGCTTACGGACATACTTTAGTGATCTAAACGCTCTTATATTGCTTTTAGGGCGGAGTAATATGGAAGGAAATGCGTGTTTCTGTGATTCTGTCGAAGGCGGAACATAACGCGGGGTACTCCTATAATTATTGGCAAAAAAATACTTGAGGTTCTGTGAAGTCCATTCTGGATTGAGAAACCAGAGAGTATGTGCATTGCTGCAATCATCATGGTCTCATGGAGTTGTCTATTGTGGGATGAGATTATACATACACGGGACATATGGCCGGTGCCTGTCTGAACGCAACCCTTGGCGTATGCAACCGGAGGAATCGGTCAGGACTCGGGGCAACGTCACTCGTGCACTGTTGAGGACTCAGCAACCGGCCAAGGTATGGCTTTGGCATGTCTCCCTCACTAAAAGATTAACCTGCAGTAGTACCTGTGTTAGAGAAAAAAGTTTAACCTGTGGTAGTAGTACAGTACCGATGCTTGTTGGAATGCAACAGGTGTGTGTGGGGAAGGAAGGAAGACGGCGCCTCTCTGGCTGTCCACAGGTATTAATACCGTTTTGTCTCATCCCCTGTCTTCTACCACCACCCGTAGAGAAGAAAAAATGCATGCCTGCCTGCCTGCACATAATATAAAATTACTGCCCTAAGTGTCACATGAGATTAGGTAAGTCTGTTTGCATGGGGCATTGAAGCCCGCCTCTGTCCTGTCCTGTCCTGCCTTGCAGTTAGTTGCATTTCACTGTACTACTACTGCCATCAGCATGATAAACAAGCATATCTTGGTCCAAGGGCTCAGTGAGATGCCCGTACTACATTACGCGTTCTCTCCATAACTTTGACCCCTCAGTCAAACCATCTGCCACCCCTGTCTGTCCTCCTGCCGCAGCGCAATGAAAAACGCAATGAAAATAACCAATGTTGTACCAGATGCTAGCCATTGTTCCTCTGCTTCACCCCTGCCGTGCCACCTCCACGGTATTTTCACCTTTTTCAGGCTCGCAAATACGCCGGTGGCCGAGAGATAATACAGTACCAGCAGCGGCACCTCCACTGTTTCTGGATGCCGATTCCACGCTTTGGTCCGTATCTGTACGCGCCCTCCCTCGCTCGCTGGAGGCTGGAGCCCAGGAGGAAGGAAGGAGGGAAGGAAGCAATCATTCTGCACGGCCGGGTAGCCATGGATGGGCTCGCGCACACGAACCAAAGCAAAGCGGCGGGCGCTGCTGCGGCTGCCGCTGCCAGCGCAAGTGGGTGGAGGGAGGGGGAGGCGCCTTTTCCAGCGGTTTGTTGCGATTGGAAATCTCTCTCCAGCTTTTCCCCTCCGCCCGGGCAACAGAAAGGCGAGCCCTTTTCCCCCCATGGCCACCGGGGAGGAAGATTCCCTCTGCTCGCATTAGGGTTTTGCTCGCTCGCCCCATGCGGTTCCAAGATGCCGCTGCTAAACCCTGTGCTGGCTTTAACTGTCGCTGGGAGATGGACGGTGAAAGGAGGGGGAATCTCCCGTTCGCTTTGTGAGATTTCTCTCCCTCTGGCTCTGGCTCTGGCCCATCGCACTCCCTCCCAATGCTCGTGCTCGGCTGGGCGGGCCGGGCCTGTGGTGGTGGTGTGCTTGCATTGCGTGACAATGACACGTCCCGGTCAGAAGAAGATGGAGGAGGACAAGCCGTGGTGGAGGGGAACTGGCAATCATCATCATCACAAGCCAAGGCTGCGAGCCTTTTTGGCCACCCCATTGTGCCGTGTGGCTTTGTCAGTGACTCAGCGCCCTATGCACCATTGCTACCACCTTCCAACTGTTCCAGGTATCTCTGATACGATACATAATTAGTTTCCAACAAACATATAAAGCTAAGTATCTCTGGTAGGACACAATCACAAAAGTTCAAATGATTTCATGAGTAATGCTACTAGTTACAATGGCCACATTGTAGTTTTTAATTTACAACAGAGTACTTGCACTAGTTTATGTTTGGCTATTCCTTTTGGATGTGCAGATAGGACAGTCATCTTCTAACCTTGTTAACCACAACAGAAAGCTTTGGATGATTTCTACTCCATTGGCCGGCGATGTGTAGGTTCAAAGGAAAGCAAAGCATTTTCCATGGAGCACTAGTGTAACACTCACAGAGCCTTTGTTTTGAAGCCAAGGCAAGGCATGGCGAACGAGATGCAGCGTGGAGCAGAAGTTGGCAGGGGCATGGAGGGAGCGAGCAATGTGTGCGAGGTAGGTGAAAGCATGCATGACCCAATTTATAACACCGGATTGGAATGAATATTTTGCACAGGAGAGGGCATGGTCAAGTAGTGTGTACTTTGAGTGGAATCAAATCTGCCACCAAGTCAGTGCCACCCTAGCACACCATTCATCGGCACAGCGCCGTACGCTCACCCCTGCCCCCACGCACAATAGTTTGTTCACTCAAGGTGGTGTAGCAATGGTGTATATGATGATGCTTCCCGATCCCAGCAACACTTGTCAAGATCAATGATCAATCAATGGTGGAAGCATTTTTGATCTCTTGGTCACACATCTAGTAGAAGAACAGAGCTTTTGATCCATTCACATGAATGAAGAAGAGATGAACATGAACAGTGACAACCAAGGCAAAAATCAAAGAGAAGTTCTTGATTCCTCACAAGTAATTCACAGGCACATTGCTCATCTTCACAAACATTTCCCCCCAAAACCAGAGAGAAAGAAGGGGAAAGAAAAGGAAAGAAAACATCCAAGCTCATGGAGTCATCCCCTGCACATCTCCTGCCTCTCTTGCGAGGACTCGTTGGCGGCGGCGGCGGCGACGGAGGTGGAGATCCTGGGGGTGTTGGACACGGAGTAGAACACCACGCCGCTGGCGCTCTTCCTACCCTGCTGCAGCAGCTGCTGGTGCGACCTCTTGCAGTGGGCAATGGCGCCCTGGATGGCCCCCTCCTCCGACCCGGCGCTGCTGCTCCGCTTCAGCACCGGCATCGCCGCCGCCCTCGGCCGGAGGAAGAACCGCTCCGCGTCGCCGCAGGACGGCGTCGACGAGGAGGAGGACGAGGCGGAGGACGAGGAGCAGAGCGGCGAGGTCCCCGGCGGAGCCGACGCCGACGCCGCCGCCTTCGTCGCCACCACCAGGCGCACCCGCCGGATGATGCCGGAGAAGGACCTGCGGTGGCTGCAGAGTTCGTCTTGGTCCAGCAGGCTCGCCCTCTCCCTCCCGCCGCCGCCGCCGTTGACGATGCCGAGGTCGCCTGCCTTGGCGAGGAAGAGGGACTTGATGTACTCCCTGGACGTCCACCGCTTCATCAGCTTCAGCCTCTTGGACCAAGAGTACCTCTTGGCGCCCACCTTGCCGTCGCCGCCGTCCTCCACATCCGCGCTTGCGCTCACACTAGGCGCCGCCGGCCCCGCCACCGCCGGCTTGATCTCCGGCACATTCACCTGCTGCTCCTGCAGCAGCTTCTGCACGAGCTGCAGCCGCGGGGGCAGGTGCAGCGGCAGGAGCTTGCCCCTGTAGAACAGCTCGTCCGCCGGCGACGCGTAGGCCGCCTCCTCCCTGCGCCTGGACACACCGCCACCTCCACCTCCACCAGCGCTCTGAAACTCGAACTCGAGGAGCGCGCACTGGGGCGAGGAGGGGGAGAGGTCCATGTCGATGTAGTCGTCCTGGACGACCATGGTCGGGGCCCTCGCCATTGCCACACCGGAATCTGCGACCTTCGGGTGGGGATGGAGAGGCCTCCGGCCAGACCAGACGGTTTATAGGGTTTTGGTTTGGGGGCCGGAGCCGGAGCCGTGGGAGTCCGTGGCGTCGGGGTTGGTTAGGTAGAGGAGGAGCGCAGCACCACAAATGCAACCGCAGAGCAGGGAGGGAGGGAGGGGGGGAGACAGTAATGGGGTGAAGTTATTGGGGGAGCGAGGCATGGGGCTCCGGCGCTCCGCTGAGGTGGCGCTGGGGGCTCTGTCTCTCTTTATGTAGAAAAATGGGCATGGCTCTGCCCGCGTCGTCTCGCTCTGCTTGGCCCATTATTTTTGTCCTTTCAACTTTGTGCTTACAGTATGCTGGGCTTGGTTTTCGTAGACTTCTGAGCAACTTCCTAAAATATCATTGCGATAGCAAAGCTAGTACGAACTAGGGCGTGGTGCAGCTATTTTGATTAATGTAGATTGAGTAGAGTATTCAATTTTTTAGCTTGTAGGAGCATTCGTAGTGTACAGTGCGGAGGCTCTGTGCTCATGTTCACTCACCTCGCTTGCTCATGTTCAGGCAGCGGAAGCGGTGGCGAGAAATGTTCCGTGTAATGACAAGTCCCATCGAGTTCAATTCGGCCGGCGTACCAAGAAATGTTTGTGATGGTCTATCTATCTGCTCCGCTGCCGCCCAAAGCCCATGATGTGACGGTATGATAGGCGCGGCAAGCGAAGGGAGGACGCTCCGGTGATAAGGTAAAAAAAGCGGTCAAAAGACGGCGAGGACTGGGCAGTTTTTAAGACGGCACGCCGGAGTAGATGAGATGAGGAGCACCACCATCCGCTGGCTGGACGGTGAGCTTTCTCCAAAGCCCTCCTCTCAAAATACTGCACACCGCATCATGGCCTCGCCGGTTTTCTACCGTCTTTTACTTGGTATCTCTTGATGGGCCTTCATTGTTCTCGTTGTTGTACCTCCGGGATGATTGGGTCTTTGCGAGCTTTTTAATGCGGTAAGTAGTTTTGGAGTGGTGTGGCGGAGAAAAGCTGCGGGGAGGGGGGCAGGGCATTCATGCGGTCACAAGGCTGGGAGGGACAATGCCGCAATGGTGGCTCGGCTCGTTTGACCGGCCTTTGGCCCTGGTCCAAAAGAGGGCTGGACGTTCTACAGTGGCTCGGTGAGGAGCCCGTGGACCGAAGGGGTGGGAGGGGGGCCTGGGTATGCGTGCGCTCTGCAGGTGAGCTGCGTGACTCGCTCCCACATGAACCATTTGTTTAAGCAGCCCATCATTATTTACTGTTAATGACCATTTGGTCTGGTATTAGTAACTTTGACAAAATGAAGTATAGCAGGGGAATCATTTTCCTCTTGTTTCATGCTTCAATTCGTTTGCAAAATGTTTTTTCAATGTATACAGTCTAAATGGTTAATTTCTATAAGGATTGAGTATATATTTGTCTAATTTCTAAGAACCCTAAGGGTTAGGTGAGACCTTATAGAAATTCTTAAAAATTGAAGTGGACATGACATGTCAATCCTCTACTTTTCCTATGGTTCAAGAATTCTGTAAAACTAAAAGGAATGAATCCTTAGATGTTGCTGATTTACAAGTTGGTTCTGTAAAATCTAACAAGACATAGAAAAAATGGGTGTAGGCTCTCTCCTCAAGCAAGAAGTTGTTGATTTATACAGTCTAAATGGCATAAATCAGCAACTCGTTTTTTTGAGTAAGAGCTGCTCTCTTAAATATACAAGTCTAAATGGCATAAGATTAATATCTATATATTCATATTGGAAAACACTTACTTATAATATTACAAATCATTTACTTATAATTGTATTATGTATACCATAGAAAGTACTTCACCACGGGGAATGTATCGGGTGCTTCCACGGTTCCACCCTTGGGTGCTCCCGGTGTTCCACATATTTTAAAATGTTCGCAAAGTTCTGGAAAAAAAATCTAGCGCATTCACACAACATCAATGTATTGCCCCTTCACCACGTTAGATTAAATGTTACTAGTAGATTTGCTAAATCAAATGTTTAATTATTTTCTATCATTGTTTCATTTCAGATGTTGCTGATTTACAAGTTGGTTTTGATCGTTTCTTGTCCAGGCCCCAGAAGATTTAACAAGGACAAAAAAGAAATCGTGTGTAGGGGCTCGTCCAGCTAGAACGGCGAACTTTACGGGAAAAGACTGACAGGCGTAGCCTAGTTTTTCTAATAATTGCGCCCATGAGATTGAGATTCCACAAGGATTCGAGATCAATGACAACGCAAGTAATGATATTTTAGCAGCCTGTGCTCCTGCGACCTAGGGAAGATGTATATGTTATATCTCGAATACTTTTCCCCTGCCCCTCCTTTTCATTTCAAGCAAAAGGGGTGACGACTATGCTGTAGCGCCCAAGTAACATATTGATTTGCCCACTTGACCTAGATTCGGTGTGGACTCGTGATCAGCTGCGATGCTAGAATAATGTGGACCTGGCTAGAATGTTTGTTCTTCCTTGCAAGGTTGTCTTGTTTGAGCCTCTCTAGATTAAGTTGCTTTTACTATAGATTACCATAGAGGCCTTTCGGATTTAATGGCTGGGGTAAAGAAAGTTTTGTCGGAATCTGGCGGCTAGAATTTTATCATCTTGTAGTCTAATTTCAAAAAAAAATTACCATGTGACCTTTCGGATTAAGTGGCTGAGGTAAAGAAAGTTTTGTTGGAATCAGACGGCTAGAATTTTATTATCTTGTAGTTTAATTTCATCATTTTACCCTGTATTGATTAAGAATAAGAGAATTACTTGATTAGTTAAAAAACGGACTAAACCCGTTACAACAGGCCCACAAAACAAGGCAACGGAGGGATCTAGCTACCCGCAAACACCCAACATGCTCATGATAAGAGGAACGTCGCTGATGATATGTGTAAACTGTAATTGTCATCACTTCTTCCTGTGCAACTGACTCAAACTTCACCATCGACGACAAACAAAGGGACCCTCGCCCACGAGATCCCTACTAAGCCATGGCAAACAATTGGCCAACCATGTCGAGCACTAGGTAGCTCTGACTTTGGTGACAAGCCTCGAGGAGAAATAAGCACATCTTGCACCGACTGTGCTTGCCATCGTTGCTGCCAAGTCGCTCGATGACTGTACAACTCTCAATTCATCGCTAGACAACAAAAGTTGCAAGGAAAACCCAAAGACATGTCGAGCAATCGACAAAGGAAGACATGTGACAATCCAACTGCTCTTGCCACCACCATCGTTGCCGCACGAGTCCCAATGCCATAGGATTCGAGGCCGCTGCCACAACACCCGCGCGACCAAGTCACCACACCACTGGTCCTCCAGTGGCCCTGCTCGAAAAACAATGTGTTCAAGAAGGTAGTTCATGCCAAGGCGTCGCCATTTGTTCGAGTTAGGGAATACCTGGATCTGGAGTCCCCCGGAGCTCTCAGGTTTGGTAACATCGCAATATCATCTCCAAGGAGGAAACCGGAGCCCACAGGTGCCACTGATGTTGGTGCTAACCAGGGCAACATACAACTTTCACCAGGTGCTTGACGCCCTCCACCCCGAGCAAGCCGGCCAGACTACCAAGCGCTCACCGACGAATACGGAGCTACAAAACCAAAGACACCACAACATGACACACACACAAAGTAACATGAAGCAGAGTGTCGTTGCAGACTCAGCAGCACCGCACACAGATCCAGACCACACAGCTAATGTCGAGCATCACCATCCTCAAACTTCAAACCCCGGTCACCACCACAAAGCCACGATTATCTTGTCATCCATGTAAGCACCTTTGTTGTCGGCGGCGGACGACTGGTGTCCTGCAAGTGCATGATGACCCACAAGTATAAGGGATCTATCGTAGTCCTTTCGATAAGTAAGAGTGTCGAAGCCAACGAGGAGCAGAAGGAAATGATAAGCGGTTTTCAGCAAGGTATTCTCTACAAGTACTGAAATAAGTGGTAACAGATAGTTTTGTGATAAGATAGGTTGTAACGAGCAACAAGTAACTAAAGTAAATAAAGTGCAGCAAGGTGGCCCAATCCTTTTGTAGCAAAGGACAAGGCGGAACAAACTCTTATAATAGGAAAAGCGCTCCTGAGGACACATGGGAATATCGTCAAGCTAGTTTTCATCACGTTCATATGATTCGCGTTCGATACTTTGATAATTTGATATGTGGGTGGACCGGTGCTTGGGTGATGTTCTTACTTGAACAAGCATCTCACTTATGATTAACCTCTATTGCAAGCATCTGCAACTACAACAAAAGTATTAAGATAAATTTAACCATAGCATGAAACATATGGATCCAAATCAGCCCCTTATGAAGCAACGCATAAACTAGGGTTTAAACTTCTGTCACTCTAGCAACCCATCATTTACTTATTACTTCCCAATGCCTTCCTCTAGACCCAAATAATGGTGAAGTGTTATGTAGTCGACGTTCACATAACACCACTAGAGGCTAGACAACATACATCTTATCAAAATATCAAACGAATACCAAATTCACATGACTACTCATAGCAATACTTCTCCCTTGTCCTCGGGAACGAACATAATTACTCACAAAGCATATTCATGTTCATAATCAGAGGGGTAAAAATATGCATACAGGATCTGAACATATGATCTTCCACCAATTAAACCAACTAGCATCAACTACAAGGAGTAATCAACACTAGTAGCAACCTACTAGAACCAATCCCGACTTTGAGACAAGAATTGAATACAAGAGATGAACTAGGGTTTGGAGATGAGATGATGCTGGTGAAGATGTTGATGTTGATGGAGATTGCCCTCTCCTGATGAGAGGAGCATTGATGATGACGATGGTGATGATTTCCCCCTCCCGGAGGGAAGTATCCCCGGCAGAACAGCTCTGCCGGAGCTCTAGATTGGATCCGCCAAGGTTCCGCCTCGTGGTGGCGGAGTCTCGTCCCGAAAAGTTCCTTCCTATTTTTTTCTCAACGAAAGACTTCATATAGGAGAAGATGGGCATCGGAGAGCCACCAGGGGGCCCACGATGTAGGGGGGCGCGCCCTAGGGGGGCGCCCCCCACCCTCGTGAGAAGGGTGTGGGCCCCCTGGCCTTCATCTTTGGCGAGGATTTTTCTTTATTTATTTCAAGACGTTCCATGGAGTTTCAGGACTTTTGGAGTTGCGCAGAATAGGTCTCTAATATTTGCTCCTTTTCCAACCCAGAATTCCAGCTGCCGGCATTCTCCCTCCTTATGTAAACCTTGTAAAATAAGAGAGAATAGCCATAACTATTGTGACATAAAGTGAAATAACAGTCCGTAATGCAATAAATATCGATATAAAAGCATGATGCAAAATGGACGTATCAGTGCACGGGTTGGTTAAAACCACACTTTCATGTAAGTAATCCTAGTTTATAAATCATTACCAACGAAGAGCGTAGGCTGTGTTATTATGAGTGTTCCGATCGCACTCGCAGTGTCACTAGCATTGAGTGAATTGACTAGTGTGGTATCTACAATGCTTGCAAAGGTTAGGATGGAAATGTGATTGTAATGAAAATAGCAGAGTTTGAGAATATTTGCAAGTAAATAACATAAAAATAACAATGCTTCCTGCCATGGAGAAACTTGGCACATAGGGTTTCAGTTGATGGTGGATACTGAATGTGCATTTGTGCAACAGTAATGTGGTGCTACGCTTTATATTGAGTGTCCGACAGGCGAGTCAACCTTGAATTACCTAGAGTCACACCATAGGGCGCCACTCTACCACCTCTTGGTGCCTCTGCCTTTATATTGACCTAAAAACACCCCCCACATTTATAGAGGATTTTCTCGCTGTTGCAACCTCTATGTTCCGTGGAGAGCTGATCTAGAGGCCTTTTTTGATACTCTACCGAAGGGGAAATTCATCAACGAGATCATGTACATCAACCTTCCTCCCATGATGTTCATGTGTGAGTAGTCCTCCTTGGACTATGGGTCCATAATAGTATCTAGATGGCAATCTCTGCCTTGTTCTTAAATGTAATGATCGCATGAGCTGCCCTACTTGATTGCGATTCAAATGGTGTAGTTTTTTGGGGTGTGTTTGTTACGATGTGATGAATTGTCACTTTATGATCAAATCTACACGTGTTTCCATTTTCTTTTTGAGTTTTTTTGCATAGTTAATAGACATATATGATCTTGATCTGTTAGTTTTGCACTAGCCGTGTTTAAATGAATGATCTCAGCATGAGAGTTGTGTATGTTAGCTGTGTTCAATCTTGCAAAATATCTACTGAAGTGACAGAACGTGTAAATGGCCTCTATTGTATCATTCCTGCTAAGGATAAATAATAGGTGAATAGTTGTCCCAGTAATGAACACGGTGTAAGACAATATATTATCCACATCATGTCCTCATGCTTAATGTAGTGCTCTATTTACTTGATACCTTTCAGGTGCTTGCTGAATAACAGTCTTGGGTTGGAGTATTAGCTATTGATGCAATTGGATTACAGTCTATAGATGGCTAGATGTGATACCTATATGCAATTATGTCATGCATAATTATAGTTATAAAAACCGCAACTTAATCAATACACAACTTCAATTTGTTGACCATGCCATGTTATGTTTTTGGAGATGCCACTAGTAAAATTATAGATCCTAGACCATTCATCGTTATTTCTTTCAATCTCAATTAGCACTCTTTAACTCTTGTTTATAGTCTAAACCTTTATTTCATTTTTTGCAATTATCACTTCATACCACATGTTACATTAATCCTTATAGATAGCGAGGCTAGTGAGACCTAGTTTTGTTCGGGACAATTACAAGTACTGTAGTTTTCTGTTGGTACTAATCATTGATTGTGGTTCAAGTGCTCTTACTAGTTCGATAAGCCTCATGTCATCCACTAAAGAGAAATTTATTCTTGCCTGCAAACCTCTACACTTGGGGGTCCAACACCTTCCTAGATTAGAAAAAGCGGAGGGTTGGACCCCTCCAAGGTTATGAGCAGCGCGAGGGCGGTGGATTCGTCTCCATGCGAGACGCGGATTTGTCCCTCTCCCCCTTCTTGTGGTTGTGCGCCATCATGGAGCTTGACCCTTGCCCAAGCTGGCAGGGTGGTACTTTGGCATTCAGATCTGACCTTGCTCGGGTGGTCACAAGTCTAGGCGATGTCTCGGGGTGTGGAACAAGGCGCCTTCTCGTTTGTTTTCCGGCGGTCGGTGGCTGCAAGCTTGCGGCGGGGTGGATTCAGATCAATTTGATGTTGGGGATGCGATTTTGGATGATAGGCTACATAGTTGCCTCTCCAGTGAGAAACGTTAAGGCACATGTAGGCCGTGTGCTTCACCCATGTCAGTGGTGGGGTGTGCGGTGGCAGGTGGTCCTATCTTAGTTATCGCTGGTGGTGGCGGCCTAACCCTATAAGCCAGTCACCACGGCAAAATATCATTGCTTTGCTGTCACGCCCCAAAACATGGTTCGGACGTAACAGCCGCCACGCGTTTATAAACAAAAGATTATAAACGTGTGAGGCCTAAACTAAAACTTTTCACAATAATACACATAATAAGCATGTATTCTTTATTCTGGGGATACATAGTTCTTGCTGAAAATAAACTTCTAAAGTACTTCAATTTATTCCCTCCCGGCGCGTGCTACGCCTACTGCTCAAAGCCAAGCTCAGGATCATTACCACTTTGGGCTACAAAAATAGAGATTAAGCAAGGGTGAGTATGATGATTCATACCCAGCAAGTAGCATTTATTCAAGGGTACAAAAGGAGAAAGTGTTATGGATATCACAACGGTATAATTCAGTTTCAAGGAAATGATACGACAGCAATGGACAAATTTAGCGGCGGAAAATAAAGTAGTGCAAAAGGCTGAATTAAAAGATGATATTAAACAGAGTTCAACGGAATACTGGAAATATTTATAGCGGTGTATAGGGAAAAATATTGGTATCACACGTGACCAGCAAGGTTCCCTACCCGGGAGTCACATGGGTGAATATTCACACTTTTACACTCTTAAGAGGGGTACTCCGACATCGACAGTCTCGACCAGAACCACGTGGGTTCTAGAAGAGCAGAGCCCTTCGACCCCCTGAGGCACGACAACTTGACTTACTAGTATGGGTTGTTCCCAAGGATCCATCACCGATACCTTGTTCGGAACAAGTGTCGCCCCCAGCGGAGAACTCAGACAGTCCCATACCTGAACCGTGACCGGTACAATATGTTTGCGGTCATGACACCAATATAGACAATATGTGAATATGGAAATAAGGAGGTCAGTGGTATGATGAAACTTATGTAGTAATCCTCACGTCTCCACGTAAGCCCAAATAATCATGACGATTACTTGCTCACCGGAACATATTTCTCTTCAACAGTACCGTGGCCAACGAACAGAGGACAGTTGCAGAAGAACTCATATATCACGGTACAGTGGCTAGCAAAAGAAATACTAGCAGCAATATATCTCTAGATCAGTGTAACAGTGTGCAAGTCGCAGGACCAAGCACAGCAACGAAATATGAACAGAGGAACTGCTACTTGCCTGACAGCAGTACCCGTCTACCACGCGGTCGCTAGGAACAACACCAGCGAGAGCTCCAACTTCTTCTTCCAGCAGACGACTCTGACTAGTGTGTCAATGGTCCTACGCTACAGCACCTGGTCGCCTTATATACTGGTAACAAGTGAGTAGCTCCTTGTGAACACATTAATCGTCGTCCAGCTGCCGCCGTAACTCCTGCTTGCTCCAAAGGATAAGCTAGTGCCCCTTTGCTTCACCTAATGGCTGGTTCGATGCACCTACTAGCTCATGCATGCATATGTTTCTAACCAGAGCAATGACACGTACATTCTATCTCTCAAGGAAAAGACACGTAGCCATACAACAAGCCTTCTCATCGCTGCATGCAAAAATATCTACTGCCCTAGACGGTGGTACAGTGTAATCCAAGAGCTAGCTGGCCTGTGAAAAGAAAATACAGCTAACCTTACTGAGCTAGTCGGCAGGCTACGTACATGTATTACGGCAACGGTGACTAGATGGATGCATGCAGTGCGTTGAGTACAGACCATGGATGTGGTGCATGCCATGCATTGATGCATGCATGTAAGTGTACGTGGATTGCTCAAGCAAATGCAATACTCCACCATCTTCTAATACAAAGAAAATCTACTAATGATTGGGATGCACCTATTGGTCTTAAGATATTTATCTCCAAAATTATTTATAAATACTAGCATGCCTGAGTTATTGGAAAAATGATAGTTAAGTAAAATTTAATTCTAAATGACAATCGATGCATTTTAATTATCCTTAAGTAACACACGGGTGTTACATCCTCCCCGCCTTACAAAAATTTCGTCCTCGAAATTCAATTACCGGTCGATAGAAGATGCGGGAAGTTTTTGTGAAGTTCGTCTTCTTTTTCCCATGTCGCCTCGTCCTCATTGTGGTTACTCCACTGGACTTTGACAAATCGGATAGTCCTTTTTCTCATTACTCGATCTTTGACATCTAGTATTCTCAAGGGGTACTCCTCGTATGATAGGTCTGGTCTCAGTTCCACGATTGGTAGTTGTGTTGCTTCTGGCAGTGTCTCGCATTTCTTCAGTGTGGATACATGAAAAACAATATGTACCCCTGACAAGTTTGGAGGCAGCTCTAATCGGTAGGCTACTGGTCCAACTCTGCCAATAATTTGAAAAGGTCCTACATACCTTGGACTCAACTTTCCTTTCAAACCAAAACGTCTCGTACCTTTTCGAGGTGAAACCTTTAGGTATACTAGATCTCCCTCTTGAAATTCAACTTCCCTCCGTTTGGTGTCTGCTTGTTTCTTTTGACGGTTCTGTACCGCCGTTAAATGCTCCCGAACTACTCGTAGTTTTTCCTCTGCCTGTTGAACTAATTCTGGGCCTATATACTTCCTCTCACCAATTTCTTCCCAGCATATAGGAGAACGACATCTCTAACCATACAAAGCTTCATACGGAGCCATCTTTATACTGGATTGATAACTGTTGTTGTATGCAAATTTGACTAGAGGAAGGGACTCATCCCACTTTTCTTTGAAGTCCAACATGCTTGCTCGAAGCATATCTTCCAGTATTTGTATGACTCGCTCTGTTTGTCCATCAGACCGGGGATGATAGGCTGTACTAAAATTCAGTTTGATCCCCAAGGTCTTATGTAAACTTCTCCAAAATCTTGAAACGAACCTTGGATCTCGATCTGAAGCAATATTTACAGGGACGCCATAGTTCGTAACTATCTCCCTAATATATAACCTTGTTAATTTTTCAAGGGTCATTGTTTTCTTGACTGGTATGAATTGTGCCACCTTGGTCAATCTGTCTACTATAACCCATATAGAATCATATCCTGCGGAAGTTTTCGGCAATCCGGTAACAAAATCCATACTGATATCCTTCCATTTCCAACTAGGAATTCTTAGCGGTTGCAGGAGGCCTGGTGCTTTTTGATGGTCCACCTTTACCTGCTGACATATGGACATTCCAGGACGAATCTTGCTATTTCTCTCTTCATATTTGGCCACCAAAAATTTCCTTTAATATCCCGATACATCTTTGTGCTACCAGGATGTACAGTGTATGGAGTGGTGTGAGCTTCTTGCATGATCTCCAATTTCAACTCTGCATTTTTAGGTACACAAATACGTTCTCTCAACCATATAGATCCATCCATCCGTATGTGAAATTCTGATGGCTTTCCTTGCTCTATGCTTTCTCGGAGACTGACAAGAAAAGGATCTTCCAGTTGCTTTATCCTAATTCTTTCTTGAAGATCAGGTTTGACCTGTAGTGCCATAATAGTGATCGATGGGTCACGTACATGCACCTCTATTCCCATCTTGTCTAAGTCCTCCAAAATCTTCCTTTGTGAGGTGATTAAAGATGCCACATTGCAATCAGCTTTTCTGCTTAGCGCGTCAGCTACTGCGTTTGCTTTACCCGGATGGTAATTGATATTGACATCGTAGTCTTTAAATAGCTCGATCCATCTTCTCTGCCGCATATTTAATTCCTTTTGTGTGAAGATATATTTTAAACTCTTGTGGTCAGTAAAAATCTCACAGTGTTTTCCATACAAATAATGTCTCCATATTTTTAGAGCAAAGATTATAGCACCTAATTCCAGATCGTGTGTTGGATAATTTTTCTCATATGGTCTAAGTTGTCGAGAGGCATATGCGATTACCTTGTTGTTCTGCATGAGGACACAACCGAAACCAATTTTTGAAGCATCACAAAAAATAGTAAATCCAATCCCATTTATTGGTACTGCGAGAACTGGGGCAGACACTAGTCGACGTTTTAATTCTTGAAAACTTTCTTCGCACTTCTCGGTCCAGTAGAACTTTACTCCTTTGCGAGTGAGCTGTGTCAGTGGCGCTGCAAGCTGAGCAAAACCTTCAATAAATCTCCGGTAATATCCGGCTAACCCAAGAAAACTTCTTATCTCAGTAATCGTGGTTGGTCTGTTCCAGTCCAACACTGCCTGAACTTTTGTTGGGTCTGCAGATATACCCTCTCCAGAAATAATGTGGCCTAGGAATGATACTTTGTCTAACCAAAAGTCGCACTTCTTGAGTTTAGCGTATAACCGGTGTTTCCTCAATGTTTGAAGTACTGCTCTCAAATGTTCGGCGTGTTCCTCTTCTGTCTTATTCAGCTGCCGATAATCAATACATAATCGCCAACTGCCATCTTTCTTCTTTACAAATAATACTGGAGCGCCCCATGGTGACATGCTTGGATGAATAAATCCCTTTTCTTCTAACTCTTTGATCTGTTGCTTGAGTTCTTTTAGTTCTGCTGGAGCCATTCTGTATGGGGTCTTTGAAATAGGATTAGTACCAGGGACCAGGTTTATGCTGAACTCAATCTCTCAGTCCGGTGGAATTCCAGGTAACTATTTAGGAAATACATCAGGAAATTCTCTAACCACAGGAATACACTCTATACGTTTCTCCTTTATTTCCAAGTTCCTAACTTGTGCGTACCTTGTTTTCTTGTGGCTCCCTTGGTACACTATTTTCTGTTGACCAGGTACTTGAAGTATCACTTTCTTCCCATGTCAATCAATAGTTGCATGATTTTCAATCAACCAATCCATGCCTAGTATTATATCAAAATCATGCATATCTAGTACTATCAAATCTGCCCGAAGTTCATGTCCCCTTATAATAACCGGACAATTAGTGCATACCCTTCGAGTTATCATCTCAGCCATTGGAGACTCTACCACGATTTTTTTCTTTATAGGTGTACTTTCTATTCCATGGGTACCAATAAATTTAGAAGATATAAAAGAGTGGGTAGCACCAGAGTCAAACAAAACAACCGCATTATGAGAACATACTCGGAACGTACCTGTAACCACATTGCTATCATTGTCCACCTCATTTTGGGTCAAATGATTTACTTTAGCACGAACAGGCTGTTGCTTCCTTCCAGGATTGTTCGTGTACCGAGGAGCAATATTCGCCTTAGGAGGCGGTGCAGGTAGGTACAATGGTGTTTTTGGTGCAGGCAAAGCAAATGACTGATTATGAGTAAAATTCTTGTTCCGGCACTGACTGATAACATGTCCCTCCTTGCCGCATCCGAAGCATTTTCCCTGTCGCTGCTCACACTGGGAAGCCATATGATCTCCATGACAAATAACACATTTATTAACTATGGGCTGATATGTTGCTCGATTATTTGGGCGCCAATTTTGATGTGCCTTCCTTTGCATGTTTCCTTGACCATGGTCGTCGAACCTCATCTTTTTGTTTGGTTTCTCAACTTCAGCACGTTCTTCAAGGTATGCTTGTTCCACTGTAAGAGCCTTGTTAGCTATGTCACGAAATGATTTTAATTCAAATACCTCCACGCGCGCCTTGATGGGTTGACGTAAGCCTTGAGCGAACCTTCGCGCCTTTACTTCATCATTTTCAACGTACGCCATCGCATAACGGGCAAGTCTAGAAAAATTAATTTCATATTCTGCCACGCTTTTATCACCTTGCTTTAGCTGTAGAAATTCAAGCTCCATTTTCCTCTGAACACTTTCAGGAAAATATTTTCTTTGAAATTCTTGCCTAAATATCGCCCAAGTAACCAAATAATTTTCTGGATATTTCTTTTTGTGCACATTCCACCAATCAAAAGCTCCACCTTGTAACATAAACGTAGCTAGTGTCACCTTCTCTTGCTCTGGACAGTGCCTTGCTTCAAATATTTTTTCTATCTCAGTTAACCAGTCATTTGCGTCCATAGGATTAACACTGCCAAGAAAGGCAGGCGGCTTCAGTCGCATGAATTGGCGCAAGCTGTCCTGTGTCCCACCCTCATGAGAGTTCTCTCCTTGGGGTGACTGTTGTACTAACTGCTGCAAGATTACAGTCTGTCGCATTTGAGTTTGTTCCTGGCGGTTCAAAATCTCCAAGAGCAAATTACTTGGAGGAAGTTGATCTTCTGCGGTCCTTTGAGATCCACCGCTACCTCCAGCGTGGGTAGTAGAAAAATCTCCATGATCGTGGTTAGCCATCTATACAATCATGAAGGATGGAGAGCAAAATAAATAAATAAACTGCCACTCTTCATAGCATGCATCAGTACATAAAAGTTGATTTTACTATATAAGAGGGGTTGACACGTACAACCAAAATTTGCACAGCCTCACCTGACAGGAGTGCTAGTGTCAACATCAAGCTACATGCAAAGGCTAGTAAAAGTGGAAGCAACCTACTACTACTAGGGTTGCTACAGGAGGCAGACATCACATGCGAACTGGATATGTCACACAATTACACACTAGATACTAGTAGCTCTGCCACTTCATTTATTTAAGCTAGTACGTACGACCACTCAAGTTGTACTATCGCCTGCTAGCTAGTACGTTGCACGCCCTTAGTTCTTTCCTTTCTCATCCTTCATTGCTACAAGCTGCTGACGGAGGCACCAGTTCTCTGCCTTCAAATCCATCATCTCACTCTCCTGTTTGTTGTTGACGTCTTCCAGCTCATCTCTTTCTTGCTTCAGCTTCTTGGTCTTGTGTCCCTCCTCCTCGATCCAGCGATCGCGGTCCTCCACCTCTATTTCATGGTCATGCTTTATTTCATAAAGTTGGGCCTGATGCTCCTGCTCTAACTCGTCTAGTTCTTGCTTCCTACGAACCTCATGGTACTGCTGGAGTTGTGCAATCTCCTCCTGGTGTTGCTGCTCAGAACGTGCCAAGTCCAGCAAAGTCTCCCAGTACTCATAGCTGTGCAAGTCCACTAGGCCAAAGTTCAGACTAAAGTAGAGTGATTTAAGCGCTTCACGAGCCGCCGAGCACCCAGCTTCATGATCATCCTCGCCATAGCCATAGAAGGTAGTGTATGCACCAGGGTCATGTGGAGTGACCTGCACGTGCACAGCTCCCTGGATTCCTCCATCCGAAAGAGCACTAGTAGAGATCACTGGTGGCTCTAGGTGAAAATGATCGGCTACCTCCTCGAGGATTTGCACAAAGTTAAGATGGAAGATGGTTGGGCCATCCATCCCTGATTCCAACCACACATATTAGCACTAACAAAATGCATGCATAAGAAGTGAAATACTAAATTTCATGACAGGACATATAATCAAATGAGCCACGTAAATGTTAGCTTCACATAAAATAAGCACAAAAAAGAGCGTTTCTAACTTACACGCACAAAATAATACCCTGGTTATTCCCCATTAGTTGCAACAGTTTTTAATTTTATTTTACCTAAGCTCTGATACCACTTAAGCTGTCACGCCCCAAAACATGGTTCGGACGTAATAGCCGCCACGCGTTTATAAACAAAAGATTATAAACGTGTGAGGCCTAAACTAAAACTTTTCACAATAATACACATAATAAGCATCTATTCTTTATTCTGGGGATACATAGTTCTTGCTGAAAATAAACTTCTAAAGTACTTCAATTTATTCCCTCCCGGCGCGTGCTACGCCTACTGCTCAAAGCCAAGCTCAGGATCATTACCACTTTGGGCTGCAAAAATAGAGATTAAGCAAGGGTGAGTATGATGATTCATACCCAGCAAGTAGCATTTATTCAAGGGTACAAAAGGAGAAAGTGTTATGGATATCACAACGGTATAATTCAGTTTCAAGGAAATGATACGACAGCAATGGACAAATTTAGCGGCGGAAAATAAAGTAGTGCAAAAGGCTGAATTAAAAGATGATATTAAACAGAGTTCAACGGAATACTGGAAATATTTATAGCGGTGTATAGGGAAAAATATTGGTATCACACGTGACCAGCAAGGTTCCCTACCCGGGAGTCACATGGGTGAATATTCACACTTTTACACTCTTAAGAGGGGTACTCCGACATCGACAGTCTCGACCAGAACCACGTGGGTTCTAGAAGAGCAGAGCCCTTCGACCCCCTGAGGCACGACAACTTGACTTACTAGTATGGGTGTTCCCAAGGATCCATCACCGATACCTTGTTCGGAACAAGTGTCGCCCCCAGCGGAGAACTCAGACAGTCCCATACCTGAACCGTGACCGGTACAATATGTTTGCGGTCATGACACCAATATAGACAATATGTGAATATGGAAATAAGGAGGTCAGTGGTATGATGAAACTTATGTAGTAATCCTCACGTCTCCACGTAAGCCCAAATAATCATGACGATTACTTGCTCACCGGAACATATTTCTCTTCAACAGTACCGTGGCCAACGAACAGAGGACAGTTGCAGAAGAACTCATATATCACGGTACAGTGGCTAGCAAAAGAAATACTAGCAGCAATATATCTCTAGATCAGTGTAACAGTGTGCAAGTCGCAGGACCAAGCACAAGCAACGAAATATGAATAGAGGAACTGCTACTTGCCTGACAGCAGTACCCGTCTACCACGCGGTCGCTAGGAACAACACCAGCGAGAGCTCCAACTTCTTCTTCCAGCAGACGACTCTGACTAATGTGTCAATGGTCCTATGCTACAGCACCTGGTCGCCTTATATACTGGTAACAAGTGAGTAGCTCCTTGTGAACACATTAATCGTCGTCCAGGTGCCGCCGTAACTCCTGCTTGCTCCAAAGGATAAGCTAGTGCCCCTTTGCTTCACCTAAATGGCTGGTTCGATGCACCTACTAGCTCATGCATGCATATGTTTCTAACCAGAGCAATGACACGTACATTCTATCTCTCAAGGAAAAGACACGTAGCCATGCAACAAGCCTTCTCATCGTTGCATGCAAAAATATCTACTGCCCTAGACGGTGGTACAGTGTAATCCAAGAGCTAGTTGGCCTGTGAGAAGAAAATACAGCTGACCTTACTGAGCTAGTCGGCAGGCTACGTACATGTATTACGGCAACGGTGACTAGATGGATGCATGCAGTGCGTTGAGTACAGACCATGGATGTGGTGCATGCCATGCATTGATGCATGCATGTAAGTGTACGTGGATTGCTCAAGCAAATGCAATACTCCACCATCTTCTAATACAAAGAAAATCTACTAATGATTGGGATGCACCTATTGGTCTTAAGATATTTATCTCCAAAATTATTTATAAATACTAGCATGCCTGAGTTATTAGAAAAATGATAGTTAAGCAAAATTTAATTCTAAATAACAATCGATGCATTTTAATTATCCTTAAGTAACACACGGGTGTTACATTTGCACCCGCGAGCATCGAACAAACCGCAAATGGACCGACTCAAGTAGCCACCAACCGTTTTTTCAATGTTTCCCCCCTTTTCTTTTTTCTTCATTAGTTTCCCTTGCCTTTCCTTATTTTTTTTCAAAAAAAAACTAATGTTAGTTCTTAGTTTTCATTTTCTTTTCTTTTTTTCATTTTTATATTTCCCTTTTTTTCCATAATTCACAATTTTCCAAAAGTGTTCAAACTTCCAAAAATTGTTCGAAATGTGTAGATTTTCCAAAAAAATCATGCATTTCGAAGAACATTCACAGATTATATATATATATATATATTCAGGTTTTCAAATTTTGTCACAGTTTCCAAAAATGATCCCGTTATCAAATATTATCCACAGAACGAAAAAATGGCCACCTTTTCAAATTTGTTTGGAGTTTCAAAAAAATGTTCTCATTTTCAAAATTGTTCAAAGATGCAAAAAAATATTTGCCTTTTCAAATAGGAACAGAGTTTCAAAACATTTTCTCGTTCTCAAAAATTGTTCACGGATGCAACAAATGTTTGACTTTTCAATTTTTTTCAGGGTTTCGAAAAATGTTCTTATTTTCAAAAATTGTTCGCTGATGCAAAAAAAAAATCACATATGCAAATTTTGTTTGTGTTTCTAAAAATGTTTCTGCTTTCAAAAAATGATCATAGATTAGAAATTGTTTGCTTTTTTTGAAAAATATTGACTTCAAAAAATGTTTCCATTTTCAAATCTTGTTTAGAATTTCGAAAAATATTACCCTTTTCAAAACAATGTTCACATTTTAAGAAATCACGTTTAAAAATATAATCATTGTTTTAAAAATGCACTTTAAAAAAATATTCATTGTTGAAATTTGAAACAATGTCAGATCTGCAGCTGTCGATAGTTCTTAAAGAGGGCGATGCGTCCTAGTCACTAACAATTATCAGGTCCTCTATTTCGTTTCCTGGCAAGTGCACCATTTTTTGATATTTTCACTATTTCGTGCTACAGTACCACACATGCTCCTTGGCCGGGCCACTTGTACTCCCTTGGGAATTTGCTTGGCAATTACCGCAACTAGCGAGACATAGCAACTCCCTTTTCCGAGCGCTAGCTAGAGCATATCTCGCTTACAACAAGAGTGGGGTCTCCTATGCGAGGCTCTTTGCGTCAAGTTGCTAAGGTTTCCCACAGGCGTGTCTTCGACTGGGCCGGCCCATGAAGATAGCGACGCGCACTATGGCTCAAAAAGAAAAATTGCACAGGATTGACTCTATCTGCCCATTCTGTTCGGCGGAAGATGGCTGGAAACACGCTTTAATCGACTGCATCTCTGCAAGGTGTGTGTGGTCTTTGTCATCCGAGGAGATGGTGGAAAAGATGTGTGACAACCTGAACTTAAATCCTAAAAACTGGATATTCACAATGCATGAAATATTGTCGCATGAAGAGTTCACACACATGGTGGTCGCTCTATGGGCAATATGGAGGTCTAGGCGAAGGGCAATACATGAAGAAATCTATGACAGTCCACTACAGATCCATCACTTTATCAGGGCGTTTCTAAGGGATATGGATATACTATCAAAACCAGCAATACCGAATAACATGGGATGGGCTGCTAGGCCGAGTCATTGGCTACCCCCGCCCCAGGGGTATATGAAGATGAATACTGATGTTGCAGTTTATAGTGAAAAGTTTGATGCTGTTGGAGTAGTCTGTAGGGATGCTGATGGAATTTTTCTTGGGGCTTCTGCTATCACATTTCAGCATCCATGATCATGTTATATTGGAAGCTATGGCAGTCAGAGAGGCGCTGTCAATCGCGGAGGATTTATATGTTCAGAAGATCCAAGTGGCGTCGGATTGCAAGATAGTTGTGGATGATATCAAGCAGAGATCGGATGGGGATCATGCAGCTATTATACACGAAATTATAGAGTGATCACATTTTTTCGCTGCTTGTAATATTATCCACGAGTTTAGGAGCTCGAATTTCGAGACTCACAGTCTCGCTAGGCACGCACTTTCGCTTGGGTACGTCCGCCATGTTTGGTTAGGTCTACCCGGGGATTTGATTTTCCTTCCTGTAAAGCTTATGACAATTTAAATAAAGCCTAGCGTGAATGTCTAAAAAATGCGTTCCTACCAGCTGAGTTAGGAGCCGCATCTGACAATTTTGGAGCATCAAAGTTAAAGAACCAATAACGCTGCGCAGATCCAAATTTGTTCAGGAATTTTGAAAGCATTTTTTTGGAAAACCAGTATGTTCCGTGAGACACAAACACTTTCCAAAATTGTGAAAATATTTGAGAAAACTATAACATTTTTTTAAAATCACAAACAATTTTTTGAAACGGAACATTTTTCCAAGTTTCAAAAAAAATTGGGAAACGCAAACATATTTGTAAATTACTGAACAAAATTTGAAAACATAATTTTTAAGAAACTTTTGAACATTTTCTGAAATTCCTAAAAAAGGAAATGTGAACAATTTTTTCAAACAGGAACATTTTCTGCACACTGTCAAAAAGTTTAAAAGAAAACATTCAAACATTCTTTGTAAACAAGAACATTATTTGAAATTAAAGAACAATTTTTTAAAATAAGAACTATTTTCTAAATTTTTGAAAAATGCAAACAATTTTTTAAAACAGGAACATTTCTTGAATTTATGAAGAATTTTTTTAAAACACGATTTTTTTGTAATATTGATCATTTATTTAAAACAGGAACCTTTTTTTAAAATTTATTTTTTTCGAAAAATGATCTTTAAAAAATAAACTTGAAAAATAAAATAAATGTAAAAGCGAAAAAACAAAATTAGGAAACAAGAAAAATAAATAGAAAAGTGGGAAAAACAAAAAACAAAAAAACCCAAGAAGAAACAGGAGAACCGGTCAAAAAGAAAGAAACTGTTCAGGGAACCTTCTAGCAGGTTCCGAAAACCGGCTGGCTAGATTTTGTATAATGGGCTGGCCCATTGCTAGCGATGCGGGGCTTCCCTATGCGTTGCTTCGACATTTTGACGCAGTGAGCGGGACATAGGTTTTTCCAACAAGGCTAGCTTCCCAACCAATCAGGAGAAGCATTTTCGTCTTCCGAACAGTACTGGGCCAGCCAGTTCTCAGCGCTGGTTCGCTCGCGGGGTCGCATGCGGCTGTGACATCATGAAAGTTCTTTGGTTTTAGCACCGAGCCGACATTGTCGGCTTTTGGAGTCCCCGAAAATGAGCTCGGGAACTTTCGCTCAAAAAAAAAAATCAATGTAGCTAAGTTGGATGTTTTTCTCTTGTTCTTTTCCTTTTCGTTTTTTTCTTCATCACTTTTTGTCATTGTTTGTTTTTCCTTTTTTTCAGTGGTTTGCTTCGTTTCATTTTTGGGTTTTACTATTTTTGTTTCTTTTTTTCTTTACTTTCTTTGTTTCTTTATCGGTTTCGCTGTTTTTTTTTTGCTTTTGCTTCTCAATTTTACATCCTTTTTTGTTTTCATTGGTTTTCTTCGTTTATTTGTCTCTCTTCTCTATTTTGATTCTTTTGCATTTGTTTTCTTCTGTTTTCATATATTCTTTGGGTTTTTCGTGTTCATTTGTTACCCTGTCGACTTTTATTGGTTTCTTCTTTGTTCAATTTTTTTAGTACACACCTAATAGTTTTCCAATACATCAGAAAAATATTTTATATACATGTTTAACATTTTGAAAAACATGATTATTATTTTATAAAAAATTATACTCCCTTTTTTCCGTTCAGAGGGAGTATATTATATGTCTACTTTTTAAAGTACACATTGAACATTTCTGGTTTATATCGAATATTTTTTCTAAAAATTTTCTTAACATTTTTAATACATGACAAACATTTTTCATACAAATTGCATTTTAAATATATTTTTCGTATATAAGAAAATTATTTTTGAATACACATTTAATATTTTTCAAATATTTGATTGATTTTTTAAATAACTGATTAACATTTTTAAAGTTATTAATTATTATTTTTAAATACATGATTAACTTTTTTCATACACATCCTATGCATGCGGAACATTTCTTCTATACATATTTAACATTTTCAAATGCTTGGTTAACAGTTCTGAAATGTGTGTGTGTGTGTGTGTGTGTTACTATTCATCATCCAGGGTGCAGAATAAGTTATTCTTGATCCGAGGTAATCTTACAATCATTTCATAATTAAATTACGTTTGAAATTCAAATAGTCACATTTCTATTGATTCACTACGTAAATTTTGACATAAGAAAATAAAAAATTTAGGTCATAAGATAAGAGAATTTGCAGTTTATGTGTATTTTAGACTATGTTTTTACGTTTGTAATTTTACATAACATAAAATATTTTTTACGGCGATTATATATTTTCTTACGATCTCTTTTTGTGTCGGAAATAAGACAGAACTTACGGAACGTAAAATTACGGTGCATTGATGGTAAAATAGAGAGGGGTGAAGAATAACTATTCCTCACCCAGGGTGACCCAGAGAGAGAGAGAGAGAGAGAGAGAGAGAGAGAGAGAGAGAGAGAGAGAGAGAGAGAATGAGAGTGGGGCTACCCGCGCGCCTGGGCCGGCCCTTCTGGCACTGGCCTAAAGGGGAAGGGAAAACATTGTTTTTGCCACTCTAGCTTTTGCCAATTTTGCTTATGCCACTCTAGAATTTGACATATCACTTTTGCCACTCTTAGCTTTTGACAATGTATCACTTTTGCCATTCTGTGGCAAAAGCAAAATTTTCATAGTGGCAATTGTGATACGTTGTCAAAAGCTAAGAGTGGCAAAAGTGAAATGAAAAATTATCGTTTTTGCCATGGAATGGCATTTCTGCTGTATTGTCAAAAGCTAGAGTGGCAAAAACAAAATTTTCCCAAAGGGGAAGCGGGAAACAGCCCAGTAAGCTAAGTAACGGACTGGATTTCTTTCCTGTTTCTGCATTGTTCTGCTGGTCAAACTGCGGTTTTCTTTTCTAGTTTTCTTCAGAAATTTTCCGTGTGTTGTTTTTTCCCACACTATTTTCTATGTTTTATGGTAGTTTTTTTGTCTGGATTCTTTCGGCTTTATATTCCTTTTATTTCTCTAACTTCTTTTATTTTAATTATTATTTTTGCATTTTTTACTTGTATAGTTTTTTGCTATTTCTTTCCTACTCTTTTGGTTTTTCCCCTTTCCATTTTTTCTCTTTGAGTTCCAAGGAATGTTTACTTTTTCTCTCGGTTAGCCTTTCACACTTTACCATTCTTCTTTCTTTCTTTTTCCATTTTTGACCAAATGTTGTTTTTTCGATCCCCAAGGTATGTCTTATGCCTATCACTTTATCAGATTTTTTGGTGCCGGATTCGTGGACAAGAGTTACTAGAAAGAAGAAGAGGAATGGCCGGGCGGCAGCGCAGCCGCCGGCGCCGGCGGCCTTCGGGGCGGCCGAGATCCAGGCGGTCAGGCAAGCACGTTTGAATCAACTATTGGGCCATGTTGGGCCTGCGGTTGATAGGGCCGGTGCGGAATCGAGCGTGACTGGGCGTGTGGCCCAACATGCATTCTCGTATCGAAGCCTACGTACGTGTTTTCTGAATCACCGAGCGACGATCGACTGGCTATTGGGATCGGTCCGCCTCCGCCTAGGGTTCGCCGTACCTTCACTCCTGGTTTTCCTGTGCTCGGGGTAGGGCGCGCCGCTAGGAGATTCTGCCCGCCGGGTGACGCCATGGCGGGGCGTGGAAATATGCCGCCATCCAAGCAAGGGGCTGCACCCCCGGCACCGGCTGCAGCAAGAGCGACCGTGGCTCCGGCCCCGGGCCGGGCCGCCGTGAGGCAGCCAGTGGTGCCGACTGGTCAAGCCGCTGGGCGGGGCGGCGACTCTGGCACCGGGCGGAGCGATGCCCAGGTAGCCGGGCGGGATGGCACCCAGGTCGCAGGACGGGAAGGTGCCCCGGTTGCCCCTGTTGCCGGGCGGGGCGGTGCCCCAGTCGCCGGGCGTGGCAATGGCCCTGGTCGTGATGGTTATGGCGGAGGTGCACGGAACTACATCGGTGACGGCTTCCCTTACAACTGCTATGGTCAGTGGGGTGATGATGGATATGATGCGTACGGTGAGGGACAACACCGTGGTTCTTCGTCAGGCGATGGACGTGGTTATGGTTGGCACAATGGCGGTGGAGCGGGGCGCGACTTTCAAGGTCCTCCCGGCAATTTTGTCGAGGGGGTGGCCGGCCCAACGAACCGGTTTAACCGAGGAGCTCACTGTACTTTCCGAGGTGGGTGAGGAGGGGGGCGGCACCCACCTCCACCGCGGCCTCCTCCACCGCCTGTTGCTACGGCCGCGGTGCCACAGGCCGAACCTGTTGCTACGATGCAGATGGCTGCGCCTGCTCTTCCCGAGGTGGCTGTAGACACAGTCCGGGCCTTGGCAGCTGTCAGCATTCCGGTGACCACTACCGCGGGTGTCAAGGGCGGTGATGAAGGTTCTAAAAAGGTTCCGGACAAACGTGATGGTGAGAAGTTATCAAAGTGGGTTATTAAGAAAAAGAAGCTACCGTGTTATAGATGTGGCGAGCCGGGACATTTTGTGGCGAAGTGCACCACAGAATTGTGTGATTATTGTTGTAAATCGCAGCATACAACCGGTGGCTGTCCGTTGCTTTCTGGCCCCAAGCCGGTGGTCAATATCTATGGAGTTTGCTGTCAGGAGCTTATGTTTTTTGAGTCACCGGATGTGGCACCTGTGATACATGTGCAAGAGAGCTCGTTCACTGCTGTTGTCAAGGTTACCAATGGGACTTTAACAGAGGCACAGATTGTGCGACAGTTGCAGGACCTAGTACTAGGCAACCATCAGTGGGACCTTGTCAAGTTGGAGCACCAGACTTACAAGGTTGATTTTCCCACTAAGGAGAATCAGTTACATACACTTAAGTATGGCATGTGCAGATTACAGAGTACAAACATTATCTTGGCCTTTGATGAGTGGAAGGAGAAGGACCCCGAGGGTACACCTTTAGAGAAGTCCTGGGTTCTCTTCTATGGTACACCACACAAATATATTAATCACTTCTTGGTGGCTTGGAGTTTGGGTTCTATCATCGGTAAGACGGAACAGGTTGATATGCCTTTTACTCGGGCACACGGAGCAACGAGGTTACTTGTCAGTGTAGTCAGTTTGGAGTTCGTACCGGATGTGGTCAAGTGGACGCGTGTCGGAGTCATATATGTGCTTGAGCTTTAGATTCAGGAGGGAGATGAGATTCAGGACATGGATACGACTGAGGGTGATGGTGCACCCGGGAATCAGGACAAGGGGCCTGAGAGCGCACCACGGGAGCCGGCTATGGGGCCGGCGTCACATGGTACGACGGACACATCCGCCAAGGAGGCGCCTTCTTCCATGACACCGATGACCTCACTTCGGTTTGGTTCTTTTGGCGCGTGGTCTACGCCTAGTCGATTATGGAGTAACCGAGTTGAGGGGGATGATCCAAAGGAACTCGAGTTACCACCAGTGTTGCCCCTGCTGTTGATTTGCATACGCGTCTCCGAGGGTCGACTCCGGGCCACATGATCCGTCGAGTAGCACTACACCGTTGGTGTGTGTGTGGGGGGGGGGGGGCAAGAGGCCCGCCGCCCCAGGACACCCACGGAGGCTGCTAGTACTATGGGGGAGGGGCGTGGGCAGGAGGCCCGCAGCCCCGCGGCGGTTCCTAGTCCTGTGGAGGAGGGGCACGGGGTGGAGACCTGAGGCGTACTCTCACCACGGGGCAGTCCCGGGTGGCACGGCCAGGAGAGTGGGCAGGAGGCCCGCAAATCTTCTTCTCCGATGTCTTCTCTACGCCGCGCTGATGGCTTGGGGGGGGGGGGGTGAGACTGTTGAGCAGGTGGCTCCAAGGTCTCTTTCTCCCATTACTTTGGCTGGGGATACTCGCTCGACCGCGCCTTACCCCTCCTCACCGGCAATTGGGGAAGGGCGTCGGAGCAGGGATCACACACCTCGGCAGAGGACTATGGAGGAGCTTGTCGCTTTCGGTGGCATTTCGGATCCGGTCACGGCTGGCAGGCGTGTCAGCAGTCGGATCCAGGGTCAGCCAAATGTAGATGACATGCAGTTAGCGCGCGCCAAGAGGGTGGCCATGCTTCGAGATGTCGAGGCAACTACAGGTATCTTTTGATAAGCGTTGTTCAACTATGCATTTCACCGAGCATGGGATTATTGATATGGCAAACGACTTAGGAGTTACTTTGGGTTCAAATGAAAAAGAGATAGCGAAATCTGTTAATGATCTTTTAGATTTAAAAGCAGAGCGGGCTTCTGAAATAATTCGAAATCTCGTATCAATTAAACCCATGAATAACGAAGACATGAACAATCTAGGAATTGTAGCCCTTGAAAGTTGTGGCCGCTAAGAAAGTGTTGAGGCGGCTGCAGTTAGCGACCATGAAGCTGTAACTGGTACTCTCTCTGTTCTGAATTACTTGTCTTGGATTTGTCTAAATACATTCGTATTTAGACTCATTTTAGTGGTAGATACCCCGTATCTAGACAAATCTAAGACAAGTAATTCGGAATGGAGGGAGTAGATGACACTGCTAGGGTCACGAGCTTCATGGCTCGCCGACGGCGGGCTAGGACGTGGCCAGCGGGAGGCAGTTTTGGCTTCTGCCTCGTGCGAAACGAAGTTGCGCGTGCGGGAAAGGTTGTGTGACAAAGGGATGGCGCTGGAGGGCAGGATCTAGCGGTTATGAGCATCCTAATTCTACGGCGCGGAAGGCAAGTTATCCAGCGCTCGGGCTGGTCGGCCGGCGCCTAGCGTTGGCCGACATTTT
The DNA here is from genome assembly GCF_003073215.2 of Triticum urartu. NCBI lineage: Eukaryota > Viridiplantae > Streptophyta > Magnoliopsida > Poales > Poaceae > Triticum > Triticum urartu. The sequence continues at coordinate 32,010,584 of NC_053022.1, forward strand.
TTTAATTTGTAAACAAATTTTTAAAATGAAAATATTTTTTGAACTTGTGAACAAATTTTGTAAATAGAAACATTTTAAAAATTTAAATTAATTTTTGCACTTTTTTAATTCCCAAACATTTTTTGAAAATGCTGACAATTTTTAATGAGAACATTTTCTCAAATTCCAAAAACAAATGGAACATGAACATATTTCGAAAATTTCTGAACAATTTTTGAAATTCCAAACACTTGTTAAAATGAAACTTTCTGAGAAAAATGAAAAATAAATAATAATAAAAAACTAAAGAAATCAGGTAAAAGAAACAGCCGGAAAAAGAAAATGGAAAACAAGTGAAAACCGAACTGGAGCCTTCTAGAAGGCTTGAAACCGGACTAAATGAGTCGGCTCAACTCGCATTCGCTCGCTTCCCAACCTTCGCAAATCCCCAGCACTTTTACGCAAAATGCGTCAAATAGGGTTTTGCCGCTCCATAGCGCCTAGTGTAGGAAATGGCAAGCCAAAACTTCGTGTCTTCTGAACATGGAGCCAACTAAGGTATTTGAGTCTAGCTATTAGCGATAGCTAACAAGCATTGCCTGTTCTTCACTGCTACAAGTGGCAGGAGGCCTGTGCTGGGAGTTGTGCTTGAGAACAAGCAGGTTGTGCTACAAAAAAGTTCTTGCAGGTGTATGAACTACAGCATCTGAAAGCAGATAACAACAGAGCAACCAATGAAATCACCACAACTAAGTACTCTGCTTCTTCTCATCATACGCTCCAAAGAACTGTAATTCATAGGATATGCAAATACATAGACACATTTAAAACAGCAGCATTAACAGCAATCAGAAATGTCTGTTCCCTTGTGATGTATAATTATTTGCACTCCAGTTCGGCAAATAGCTCGCAGCAAAAACAAAGCAATATTCCAACACTCAGAGACCAAGGGACCACTACCTACATATAATTCACAGGATATATAATCAAAGGTTTGCAACCTATAACAACTAAAAAGAAACAAGAACAGAGCTGCTAAGTTCAGTCTCCGCGAAAAGCGAGCTTTGTTCAAGAACCCTTTTATCTACTTCAGTTTCTTATATATATATTATACGCTGAATAAACATCCTTCCTTTGGCGACCACTGTTATATGGTCCGAACATTCTGAACAAATTGGAATTTTTTTGTTGATGATTAGTTACCGCGGCGTCTGGAACAACCGCTGTTAGCCACCGCCGCCTCCTTCACTCGCCCTTCTGCTTTTTTAAACGCCGCTTGGGGCCTGAGGCGGTCGTGCACCTGCCCACGAACTTGAGGACCTCGTCGATGAGCACCACGGGGAGGGCCACCAGCAGCACCAGGAGCCATTCATTCAGGCTGAGCGGCACGATGCCAAACACTTGCGCGAGGAACGGCACGTAGAGGATGAGGAAGTGCAGCCCGAATGACACCGACATGGCCAGGAGCAGCCACGGGTTGACCCATGGAGGCATCCTCAGCAGGCTCGTGTCCTCAGAGAGGGCGTTGAGCGAGTTGAACATCTCGATCGCCACGAGCACGGACAGCGAAAGCGTCGTCGCCTTCACTTTGCCTGCCTGGAAGTAGTCGCAGGGGTTGTCGTCGAAGGTGAAAGTTCTAGCTCCAGCAGTGAAGGGCGCGGCTGTGAAGTTGTCCCAGGTAGAGCACTGGCCCCAGTTTGAGAGCTGCGAGTAGCTGACAAGTGTGTGGCCGTCTCCAGTGAGATCAATGCCCATGAAAGATCCATGGGTGTACCAGATGACAAAGATGCCAACGGTTGCAACCCCCACGTAAAGGCCAATGACCTGCAAGTTATGTATAGCCGGTGAGAAAAATTAATCTCAAAAAGAAAGAAAGGCAGAGATTTCTACAAGGGATCAAACAGATATGTGGTGTGATCAATTACCAGATAACGGAACAGAATCCAGGGAGTGATCAGTGAGTCGTCGCTCCTCCTTGGTGGTTTCTTCATGATGTCCTTGTCAGGAGGATTGAAACCCAAAGCAGTCGCAGGGGGGCCATCAGTGACCAGATTTACCCACAGAAGTTGAACAGGTATCAACCCCTCAGGAATACCCAAAGCAGAGGTAAGGAAGATCGAGGCAACTTCACCAATGTTTGAGGAAATCATATATCTGCAGCAGTGAAGAAAGACTTTCAGAATACTCAAGCAGCATCATGTTTTCCAACAACTGAATGTAAAATCTAGATAGATGGCACAAGCAGTCCTACTCATGCCCGATTCAGGAACATTAGCTTTAGCAAGTCATATGGTACTGAAATTGCAAGCAATCGCAAAACTGCCAATAAGAAGTGGGAGCAAGGCTCTCAGTGCACAAACCTTATGAAAGCTTTCATGTTGTTGTAAATAGATCTGCCTTCACCAACAGCAGCAACAATGGTACTGAAATTGTCATCAGCTAGTACCATGTCAGAAGCCTCTTTGGCGACCTGAAAAAAAACAATGATTTTTCAGATGCTGCTGCCCAAATTATAAGCTGAACAAAAGCCTAATTTTGCATATATCACTCTTCTCTTAGAACCTCTAAAGTCGTGCTTTACAATCTGACAACCAAATGTTGTTTTACTGGTCCAACTCAAACAGTATTTTGCACCCCCCTCTGTAAATTAATATAAGATAGTGATCTAAACGATCTTACATTAGTTTACAGAGGGAGTAGTTAGCTTAAAAGCAGTAACAGGCGAGGGCTAGGGCTGGTATCAATACATTTCAGAGGTTTCTGAAGTACAAAGGTTGAAAGACAAACAATGGTTTTGAAAATATCAATAGTTTTTGTCAGGAAAACCAATGAAAGAAGTGATTTTATAGCAGAAAACCTTGAAGACTCTAAAGTGCAAAATGATGGATAATTCCGATATGCTACCTTGTAAAGGGGTTAGCACCTATATTCTCTGCTCTGGATCATGAAATATGTAATATGTGATGGTGGTTCCTAGTTTTCTCTTAATTCTGCAACAGCGCATCTACAGTTTAGTATTTGTGATCAGCCTAGGTATGTTTTGTGAAGCCTGCTAAACTTGTGGTTTGCAATCACGCTCTGGTGTAAGGTTGTACGGTGTGTACAAACTTTTTTCATTTGACATTATAGAAAAATGGGCACTTCCCCTGATTCAAGAGAGAACCAAAAAGGTGGTTCAAAAGCAGTTAACATTGTGTGCATTAAGAATATACCTCAGTGCCAGTGATACCCATTGCTATACCAATGTCAGCAAGTTTTAGAGCAGGGGCATCATTTACTCCATCTCCAGTCATAGCAACAACCTCACCGTCTTCTTTTAACAGTCTCACAATCTCTTGCTTGTGCCTGGGCTCTGCCCTAGAAAACAGAAGGCCACCTTTCCTTCGCAACAGTGTCTTCTTATCCTCAAGTGCCATGAACTCCCTCCCCGTAAAGCTCTTCAAGCTAATGTCTTCATCAGGTGAAAATACACCGATTTCATGGCATATCGCCTCAGCAGTTTCTTTGTTGTCTCCTGTAATCACCATAACACGGATGCCCGCAGCTCTGCAGTCCTCAATAGCATCAAAGACCTCTTCCCTCGGAGGATCCTGTTAAAACATTCAGAATAAAGACTTGTCAGCAATTGCAAGGAATCATATCCAGCAAAGCATACTGACAAATCATGGTCCCCAGCCAAAATATTTTTCTAGATTACAAATTATAAAGTGTAGAGCAGCATTGGTTACAAAACATATCCACAATGAGGAGCACAGTCTTACCCTTAGGCCAGCAAGACCAACAAATATCAGGTCAGTTTCAATAGCCGCATAATTGGCTGGATCCAGCAAAAGCTTGTGAGCAGGGTGGTATTCGCCATCATATGTTGCGAATTCACCAAGATCCTCCTTGTATGCAAATCCGAGGCACCGCAGAGCTTTTGTTGACAATTCATGGAGACTAGCCAAAATAGCTTTTCTTGATTTCTCATCTAATGGCACAACTGAACCATCCTGGAGCTGGATATGGCTACTCCTCTCCAGCAAGGTTTCAACAGCTCCCTGCATCAGGACACATCATCATGCACTTAGTGTCACTCCAGCGAACATAAAACAATTGGTGCTATAACGCGGGATAATTTTATTTAACATGTCAGTGGGAAATGGCCGTATAGCAAGAGATACGACATTCACACCTTCACAAGTAAAGTGTTGCCTCCTGATTTGGAGGTGACAATGATTCCCATTGATTTCCTCATACGGTCGAACTCGAGCGTCGCAATCCTTTTGGCAGCATTGCTCCACCATCGGCAGCAGCCTGACAGCAAACAATATCACAAAATTTCTCAGTATATAATTGTCGGTTAACTCAGCAGCACGTATCAGAAAATACCAAAATGGTAAGTTATGTTATGCTAAGCTCGAAAGCATGCATTGATGCTTACCTAATGTCTCGGACGGATCCACCGACAGACCGTTCTTTCCTTCAGGTACACCCATTTTCTCAACCAGGACCTACAAGAAACCAACCAACAAATCAATCATCATGGGAGCCTAAGAATGGAATGTCTTCCAACATCAGTACTGTCTGAATTTGAACTGACACGACCTAAACTCCAGTGATAACTGTATCCTAAACTGTTCAGTTTTGGATCAAGTAAGCACCACCGTATTCTCGAACTAAAATACTGTAAAATTCAAGGAAACTGAGAATAGCATGAACTGTACCAATCCTCACCTTCAAAGCAGCCTCTGTCGGCATTCCGGTGGAAACATACTGGTTTGAAGAATGTGAGACACTGGCATCATTGCACACAGCGGCAACCTTTGCGATCATCTCAAGATTTGCATCCATCCTCCCAGCAGGCCAGTCATAAATTTTCCCATCACGGGGATCATACGAAGTGCCGTCCACCTTGAAGCTCCTCACTTTCCCTGGGGCATCACCGATGGCAACGAGCTTTGAGACTGACATCTGGTTGGTGGTCAGTGTCCCGGTCTTGTCGGAGCAGATCACGGTGGTGCAGCCGAGAGTCTCCACACTGGGCAGCTTCCTGACAAGCGCGTTCTTGGCGGCCATCTTCCTCGTTCCGAGGGCGAGGCAGGTGGTGATCACAGCAGGCAATCCTTCGGGTATGGCGGCGACGGCAAGCGCCACGGCGATCTCAAAGTAGTATGTGCACTTCTCGAACGAGAAGCGTATGTTCCTGGGCACCCATCCGTCGAGCTCGAAGGTCAAGAAGTACTTGACGTTGATGAGCCACACGAGGATGCATATGAGGCCGATGATCTTGGTGAGCGCCTCGCCGAACTCGTTGAGCTTCTTCTTGAGCGGCGTGTCATCGTCCTCCTGCGAGGCCTCGTGGATCTGCGAGTGGATCTTGCCTATCTCGGTGGCCATCCCGGTGTGCACGACGAGGCAGACGGCGGAGCCATTGACGACGGTGGTGCCGGCGAACACCATGCACTCCTTGGCCTGGATGTCGGCGTCCTCGGCGGGCACGGCGTGGGCCGTCTTGTTGACGGAGTTGGTCTCGCCGGTGAGGGAGCCCTGCTCGACGCGGAGCGTGGAGGAGACGAGGCGGAGCACCCGCATGTCGGCGGGCACCTTGTCCCCGACGCGGAGCATCACGACGTCGCCCGGGACGAGGTCGCGGGCAGGGAGGGCGGGCGCCCACTCGCCGTCGCGGAGCACGGCGGCGTGGTCGGACTGGATCTGGCGCAGCGCCTCGAGCGCCTTCTCGGCGTTGGTCTCCTGCCACACCCCGACGGCGGCGTTGACGACGAGGATGAGGAAGATGACGAGCGGCTCGACGAAGGCCGAGAGCGTGAGCGCGCCGGCCGACGAGGAGAGCGCGAGCGCGAAGGAGACGGCGGCGGCGGCGAGGAGGATGCGGACCAGCGTGTCCTCGAACTGCTGCGCCACGAGCTGCAGCACGGAGGGGCCCGGGTGCTCCAGCAGCTCGTTGGGCCCGTGCGCGCGCAGCCGCGCCGCCGCCTCCGACGACGACAGCCCGCGGTCACGGTCCGTCCCGAACCGCTTCTCGCACTCCTCCACCGTCCGCGCCCACGCCGGGAACGGCGCCGCCATCGCCCCCTTCCCCTCCTCCTTCACCGCCGGCGCGTCGTGCCCCGCCTCGCCCATCGCGGACCGCGCCGAGGAAAGGAGTCGCCTTTGACGGAAGGCCCCCTCCGCCGGCGGCGATCTCAGCAATGCGAAATCGAGAGGCGGCCTCGCGGAATCCGCCCCGGGGACGGCGAGGACGCGGTCTTATACCCCGCGCACGCCCACAGATGTCGCTGGCGTCCGGGGCGAGATCTCTTGCTTGGCCTTGGGGCGAGGCGGTTGTTAGCGTGCGGAGCCGGGATTCCCTCCGCCCCGCAACGAACCAATCAACACAACACAGAACCCAGACCCAAGCCCAAACGCAAAGCCGCCGCCACGCACGCGCCGCGCCGCCTCCCCCGGAGTTCCCTGTCTCCGGCGGCGGGCGGCGGGTTCGTGAGTCACCGGACGGAGAGGGGAGTGGAGGGGGTGGTTGGGTGAGGGGGGCAGAGGTGGTGGTGGTGGTGGGCAGGTGGGAAGGGCACGCCTGGCGTCCCGCCACGAGTACTTGTAGCCGCAGCAGCAGCACTCGCGCCGCGCCGCGCCGCGCAGGCCAGGGGGCGAGGAAGGTGGCAGGAAGCTTCGTGCGGGCGATGGGTGGTAATGGCGGTCGGATCGGCGGTACTAGGTGCGTGCGGGTGTGATGCGATGGGGCGGGTGCGGCCACTCTCAACCGCTGCCGGCCAAAAGCGGCACGAGGGGTAGAGTCGTCCTGCTCACAGTAATAGCACCAGCACTACCACTGCCACTACTCTGATCCTTGTTCACCATCATCAATGGCGGCATCTGCTCGCCCGCCTGCTCCTCTCCCTGCCTCCGCCATCAATGGCGGTATCCGCTTCCATGCTCTTCTGCGCGGCCGTGCACACGCATGCCAGCCGGACCGACTCCTCGTGCCAAAGGAAATGCATTGATGAGGAAGGCGTTCTACAGCATGAACAGGTTTTTACCAGAGCGAGGGTGCTGGTGAGGAGCCATTTTTTGGATTTTGCTATTTATGCGGGTGCATTTGTTCGAGATTAAAGTAACGCTTGCGTACTGTTTCATCGGAATCTGCTATTTACATATGCGGGCGCATTTGTTCAAGATTAAAGCAACACTTGCGTACTATTTGATCGGAATTTGCTATTTATATATGCGGGTGCATCGCAGTGAAACATGAAGTGTTCGCCTGAAAAGGATGCAGCACAAGCAAAACACCCGTGACCGAAGAATTATTGGACCGGACGGGATGGCACTCGTCCATTGACATTTGCAACACATGAGGAGTTTGAGCCAGATGACATGTCGTAATCTAGTCAGGCTGCTGGTAAATAAACCCTAGGGTCCGGAGTAGTAGTAGCAAAAAAGTACTCGTCGAGCAAGGAATATGCCCCCCGCATGCAGACGGACGGCGGATGCATTTTTTGCTCTGCAGAGTTTTCCGATCCCGCCAATAATCCCAAGGCGAGGCGAGCTTCCGCGCTGTTTCCTCCATCCATCCATCCATCCACGTCGCTGATCTATCCTTCGAACTGACCCCAGAATAATCCTTCGCTTCAGCCTTGACCCGCCCCCTTTTGCGCACTGCCCACCCGGCCCCACCCGCGGCGGCAGCAAGGCCCCAAGCCGGGCCCACAGGGAGGTGGCACCCACGCGAAAGGCGTGAACGGGCGGCGTGCGGTGCTGCTGCCGCGGCGTGAGCAGAAAGGCGCCGCCCCCGCGTTCCGTTTCCTTCCGAGGAATGGCTTTCGCATGCGCCCTCCCACATCATCATCATCAGGCCAACTCCACCGCGCGACCCCAAACAGACATCCGTTTTTATTTTTTTTTCTTTTATATATAGATTTGGGATCGTGTCCGGGCCTGTCCTGAGATGCGGTGGCCGTGCGCCCATCACGCGGGCGCATCCTTTTGCCCCATCCTATCTGTGTCTATTTTAAAAAAAAGGACGTTTCAAATGCCAAAGCCCCAGTTCACGGCCCCAGTTCATCACGCCGGCAACAGCACCTCCTTCAGGCCTTCGGCGTCGAGCATCTCCTTCTGCTTGGCCTCGAACCAGGCCCTCGTCTTGTCGCTCATCTTCAACAAGTCCACGCTCATGATCGCAAGGGCCACCTTCTTCGCTTTGGTGGCGGCATTGGTGGCCTCGATGTCGAGCTGCCTCTACCTGGCCTTGACGTTGTCGGCCTCGATCTCGAGCTGCCTTTGCCGGGCGGCCTCTTCCATGTCGAGCTGCCTTTGCCGGGCCGCCTCCTCCATGTCTATCTTCCTCTTCTTGGCCGCCTCCTCCATCTCAAGCTTCTGTCTTTGGAGGTCTAGGTATTGCTTCATTTGCTCGTCCTTACTTTGCCGCTTCTTCTCGTCCCTCACATCCTTATGTGACATCATGCCATGCAAAGTCTCATGCAAGGCCATGGTTGAGGCGTCACGTATGTCGTCCACCTTGGAGTTGGTCTTGCCCCTCGGCCTCTTCAACGCCTCGCCATCCCCACCTCCGGCGAACTTAGCCGTTTTCTTGCCTCTCTTCCTTTGAAGTTCACGGTATTGATCCTTGAACTTAGGGCAATTGTTGATGAGCGTCCAACAATGCGTAAGAGTGAATGGCTTGTCATTGTGCCGGGCCTTGAATGCCTCCGAAGATTGAAATGCCTACACCACATGATCAACAACAAGTGAACATGCAAACATATACACGGCCGAAGTATCATGGCCGTAGTAAGGAAAGGGCTAGAAAGAGAAGAGCATACCATGTCCCCAACGCCGAGACCACTCACGGGTCGTGCTTCAACGCTCTCAAATGCGGCACAATACTTGTTGCACTCTTGTTGGATGAACAACCATCTTTTTTGAATCGAACCGATGCCACGGTTGCTTGTAATTTGGTAGGGCTCAAACATCTTCCTTTCATGAAATATTTTGTGGACTCTCGTCCAAAAAACAATGCCATTTTGTTGCACGCCGGTCCTTGGATTTTGGCTAATCTCCATCCAACATTGACAAATCAACTTGTCCTCATCTTGTGTATATGAACCGGTGCGAATGCTCTTCCGCTTCTTTTGTGCTTCCGCTCTTTGGGTGAGCTCGTCTATGAACAATGGAGCGCCACTAATATCAACATCATTGGCTTCATCTTCATCTTCACCTTCGACATAGATGTCGTCGTCTTCATGCCACGAATCACCATGGTCATAGTCAGCACGGTCGTCGGCCTCCTCATCGGGCACGTACTGGGCGTGGCCATCCTGACTTTGGGTCTCCTCGGGGTCGTAGGCACGGCCATGCCCACCCTAGAAGATCACGTCCTCCATGTACTGGTTGTAGAAGGGGTCGTCCACCATCGGCGTTGAGGTTGGCATTCCGTCAAACAACACGCGGGGGGCCGGCATGGTGCCCGTGAACGGTGCACGCGCCTGCTTTCTTTGCATCTCGACGGACGGCCGCCCGCCGCTGCTGGACCCAGGCGTGACGTTGAGGTCGATGACGGCCGCGAGGCATGGTGTGGATGGCGCGAACAAGCCCACGTCCGGCGACGCCGAGAAACGGGTCTGGCCGTCGTGCCTGGGCGGAGGAAAGCCGGGCGACATGGGCGCGGCGCGCGACGTCGGCGACTGGCAGTGCGTAGGCCGGGCGACCGACGAGCCTGTGCTCGCCGGGCCGACGGCCGCTGCATGGAACCCCGCCGGACGGCCCATGCCAAGCATGAGGATGGCGTGCGCTTTGTTGACGAGGTCCTCCTTCTCGTCGGCAGCGGCCTTGCGCCGCGCGGCCTCCAGCTCCTCGCGCTGGGCGGCGAACTTGGCTGCGGCGGCATTGATCTTGACGGCCGCTCTCCGTTCCCTCCTCTTCACCGATTCCGCGTCCAACTTGACGATCTCCTCCGGCGTGCACTCCGACCGCGGCTTCCTTGGCGCCTTCTTCTTCACCTTTGCGGTCGGGTCGACGGCCAGGCCGCCGGAACTCGACGGGGCGTCGGCCATGGACGGAGGAGAGAGGGGGCGGCGGGAGGGACGTGGGAGGGTTTGAGGGAAATGGCGCCAAATGGGCGTGGGGGCCGGAAGGGGGGGGTTGGTTTCTCCCACCGACAGGCGGGCCAGGGGAGGACAAGCGCGCGCGTCCCGCCCGTCCGCGCGCTGTCCGTTTCACCCCAAAACCGGCGCAACTTTGGGCCCGGGATGGGTCGAAAGCGGACACAAAGCGGACAAAAGTCCGTTTGCGCCCGCGCGCTGGGCCGTCTCGTTTGTCCCTTTTACCCCAAACGGATGGAGGCGGATAGAATAGAGTCGCGCGGTGGAGTTGGCCTCATCATCATCATCATCATCATCATTGGCGCTCGCTTTTCTCCCCCGTTGTTTCGTTTCTTGGAGGTGGCAGGAGCTGCTTTCTGCTAGCATGTCTGACGGTTTGTTGATGCAGTTTTTAGTTGGATGGTGGCGGTGAAGGGTGGGCGGGTGCAGAAGAACCTGCTCCTGCTACTGCTAGATTTGATGTAATCGAGCCCCGGCTGCTATCTGTTTTTAAGCTTAATTGGTTGCTGTGCGGGTGTACTACTTAGCAAGGTCAAACTGGTTTGGCTCTGGAATAATTGAGGGACGTTTTCAATCAGAGTGCCGCCTGCCTCGAACTGTATGGATCTTCTTTTTTCGCTCTGATGAAAACATCAACCGTTATAAAATGGTGGGGGGTATTTTTTCTTCTTCTTTTTTGAGCTGGGAGAGAGGGATCTTTTCGGCATACTCGATGATGCGCCGGTGTGCATTTACATTGTCAAACCAGCCTTTTTTTCCAGCTAGATGAATAATGTCGCCTTCTTCTCCAAACAATACTGCAGCGGATGATAGAGAAGCTTCGTTGACCTCTGCTTGATCATCGTTGTCGTGGCCTGAATGGACGGAGGGTCGATGGACCGCGACGTCGAGTCATGGCCCGGTGATTTGCATGTCTGACTTGTCCGCAGCCATACTCCTAGTACGTAGTACAAACCAAGCCACTCGAAATATATTCTTCACATCCTTTTCCACCGGCGATGTGTACACTACATCCATTGATTTTTGATCTTTCTTGGCCTGCACGTAACGCCCAGGCTTTCTTGTTTGTTCTTGGCAGCGAAACGGAATTGACTGACTGATCACTGATGACGAGGCTAAGAGGACCGCGCGCTGGACCGACTTTGAAGCTGTGACGCTGGCGTCCGAATGTTACTCGTACAAGGCACACTCTTATGTTGATCGACCTCTTTTCCTTGCACGGACAGCCATCCGTCGATCATTTTGAAACTTCTCTCCACGTCCAAATTCTTCTTTCTTTTTTCGCGGACATTTTCCTCACATCGCAATGCTTGAAACAGATTCTCTCTCTCTCGGGCAGCAGCAAGAAATGTATTTTTTGCTGCCTAGTAGGACAGCAATAATGAGTGACTAGTCTCTCTCGAGCACAAGTCGTCGAAGAAGGCTGTAGACAGTTGCAGACAAAAGCATGGTCTACGAGCCCCCTTCCTCGAAACGTCGCGCATCGTCCACAGCATGGACGCCATAGAGACGGACACGAGCCATGACCTTGCGGTGGAGTGCCACCCAAGGCTTGCCTACTGTTTTGCAAAAAAAAGGAGAAAAGAAAGGGACCTGCCTACTGCAGCACTGCTTTTGCCTCCGGCCATGGGCAGCACTACACCAGGAACGGCAAAGATATCACGGTGTCCGAGGCAACGGCCGGAGTCAAATGCTCTCTCGAGGCCGCGATTAGACGCCCGTGTCTGCGTCAACGACGACGGACGGCTGCTGTTTCCTCCGTTCTTCAATTTTTGGGCGGGGCTGGCTGACGGTTCTACCCTCTGGCCGCGGCTACACGTATTCTACTGCTCGCCCATACGCCCCGGCGCAAAGCAAAATGCTGTGCTCTACGGCGGACATTCCCTCGGCGGCTGGGGAGACGATCTACATGTTTGCCATCGAGAACGACGGTCGACCGATGTAGCCGCACCTTTTTCTCGAAGTGGCGCCGGACGTCGACATCGCATATGGTAGTAGGTGTCTCTTCACCCACGGCTGCTGCCTGCTGCTGAAGTTGACGAGCGTTCCGATCCTCCGGGACACATCACACGTGTAAATATTGTCGTTTCATTGCTTGGTTAACTCATCACGGAGGTAAATTTTGTGAAGGCATCATCAGCGGTGAGAGCCGGGCGAGGAGGAAAGAAACACCGACCGATCGATTGTTTGCAAGCAACGCACCGATGATTGAGTACCTCGCTTAGTCGCTTCGGTTATACTCAGCCTCGCCCCCACTGCAACGTACGTAGTGCATGCATGCGTGCCGTGTGTTTGTTTGCACCTTTCATGCTGCTAAATGCGAATAATCCCTTGTGTTTTACCAGTAGCCTGAGCGCATCAGGTACGGGAACATATACCCCATGATACATCATGAAACAACGTACTAAGCTAATCTATGTCAGAAAAGGAACAACCACCGGGCAACGGACAAGTACTAAGCTAATCCATGTCAGAAAAATGATCCCTTGTGTTTTACTAGTAGCCCGAGCGCATCAGGTACGGGAACATATACCCCATGATACATCATGAAACAGCGTACTAAGCTAATCTATGTCAGAAAAATGGAACATGATTAACTAATGGAGCATATGCTCACTCCATCAATGTAAAATAGAAATATTGGAGGGCAGCCTCCTTTCCAGATTTCCTTTTGTTAGTACAGAGAGACACATGATTAAGTATAAGGGTTTTTTTTAGGGCTGGAAAGTATAATTTTCCGATTAACAATCGTAAAGCATTTCTAGCAGATGCCCTAAAAGCTACTATATTAGAGAGACTTCTTTTTTTAATTAAGTGAGCATGGCTAAAGCATATACTCCACCAGAAACAACATACTCGCGTCACGAGCGACGACCGCCGCTTCGTCATCACCTTCGCGGAGGGTGGGGATCGACATCACGTTCTGCACGCTGGGCCATGGCATTTCAGAAATGATGCTGTCATCCTAGCAGCTTTCGACGGAGACGGCAATCTGGCCGACGTGCGCCTCGATTCCATCAAGCTATGGGCACAAATCTGGGGCCTTCCAGTACCGATCAAGACGGTGGAGATGGGCTACATCCTGGGCGGCAAGCTTGGAAAGGTCCTCGCGGTGGCACACCGAAACAAAAAGATCATCGACGAGCATCTCCGAGTCCGGGTCGAGCATCTCGTTGAAGAGCCCCTGAGAAAGACCATCGACACGACCACGGTTGGTAGTAAAGTAGAGATCCTATATGATGTTAAGTATGAAAAATTGCCAAATTTTTGCTTTTGTTGTGGCTTGTTGGGGCATACTACTGCCAGATTTTGTAACATCCCTAAGGAACTTCGGAAGCCGAGTTCTCCAACGACATCAAGGCGCCGGCCTTCTGGAGCACCATGCAAGCTTCGGGCGGCCCTGGTTGGTGGCACCTCAGCTTGGGAGGTCGCTGGGACGACCGGGATCTTCAGGACAACGACAACCCAGAGCTGGTCAAGCTGCCGGAAAAGGAAGTCACTGCCGTGGCTACGGCGGTACAGAAGCTGTCGGTGGCGGCCTCGCCCTCACTGGCTCCGACGACGGAAGACTCCCCTCAAGCTGGTCAAGAAGACGAGTGTGTACTGGGGTCAGGGGCCGTCCAGGTGGGGCGGCTCACGCTGACTGATCCTAGTATAGCAGCTGGCAAGATCACTTCTGCTGGGACGCAGCCGGAAGCACGTCCGGTTGTGCTGCTGGGCGGAGGTGCTCTACCTCCGGTTGCGGCAAAGGTGTTGCCTGCTGGCAAGGCTGGGAGTGCTTCCCGGCTGGACGTTGATGAAAATGGAGCTGAATCAAAATGGGGCCGCTGGAAAAGATTGTACAGAGAGGAGCAAGTGGAGCTTGCTGCTGTTCATGGTGTGTGTGTGCCAAGCATGTCCAGTTTGGGGTTCCCACTCCCCCAAATAGTGGCAGCGAGCTATCTAGTCGAAAGGTTGCCTATGCTGCCATCCTAGAGAGTACTGCAGGAAGTAAGAGGTGTCGTTCTGAAGACCAAGGTTTAGTTTTTACTATGAATAGCAATAGCTCTGAGAGTTTAGAGTACAAGAGTGAAAATGACATCTCTGTAACTTGTAAAAGAGTGTGTGGTGAGAGGGTTGAGGTTGTAGTAGGTGGAAATGGGGCTATGTTTCATGTAACTAAGGAGATTGAGGGGGGAGAGGAAGATCTTCAGGAGAGGAGGAGAGAATCTGTAGGAAAGGAAAAAGAGGAAGGTGGCACTCCTAAGGAAGCAACCGGCCTTGGGGCTGCCGGTCAACTGATGGCCGCGCTTGATGACGCCCGTCAGGAGCCATGAAAATGCTCAGTTGGAACTGTCGAGGGCTGGGACAACCTCGTACGGTTCAGGAGCTTGTGTGTCTGACTAAGACGCACCGTCCCAATGTTATCTTTCTTTCTGAAACTAGGAAAAATAAAGAGTATGTTGAGTTCTTGCGGTACCGGTTGGGTATGACTAATGTGTTTACTGTTTCTGGCCATGGTAAAGGTGGAGGTTTAGCCGTGTTTTGGGATGGAATATATTCTTGTGATCTGAACAAATATGGTGAACATTTTGTGGACATGTACGTCAACAAGGGTGATGGTACAAAGTGGAGGTGCACTTTTATTTATGGAGAGCCTAAGGCGAGCCAGAGGTATGTTATGTGGGATCTTTTGAGGTGGATTAAACCTCTTGGTGTTGGACCATGGTTTTTGGTGGGGGATTTTAACGAAGCTATGTGGAAAAATGAACATTTCTCTCGACATAAGAGATCTCCTAGACTCATGGCTGATTTTTGTGAAGTCCCGTCGGAGTGCAATTTATTTGATTTGGGTTTTCATGGTGCTCCGTGGACATATAATAATATGCAGGAAGGCAACAAGAATGTTAAGGTACGTCTTGACCGAGCAGTGGCATGTCCTCTTTGGTCTTCTATTTTCCCTCAATGTAAGGTCTCCCATATTATTAGCTCCAGATCTGATCATTGCCCCATTTTAATTGAGTTGATGGGTAATGCTCGGGAGGGGAGGTTTGCTAGAGAGTTGAAATATGAATCTTACTGGGAGAGGGAAGGTCGTGTTTTGGATGAATAGATTAAGGATTGTTGGAATAGAGGATCAAATATTAAGGATCTAAAAGATGTTGCCAATAATTTAGAAAAATTAATGAAATCTCTTCATGGTTGGAGTAGGGTGCATATTGGGTATCTACCTAAGAAACTTGAATGGGCTCGTAAGAGACTTGGCATTTTGTTAAATAGAACTGATCATTCTGCTGTGTTGGAAAGAAAGAATATTCTAGGGGAGATGGATGAAGTTCTTATCAGGGAAGAAATTTTGTGGAAGCAGAGATCTCGTCTGGACAAGATTAAAGGGGGAGATCGTAATACAAAATATTTTCAGCGAAAAGCTCCCTGGAGAGCAAAAAAATATATTCTATTTCGGCTCTGAGGAAGGATGATGGTTGTCTCACGGAAAATTTGGAGGAAATGAAAGGTATCACAAACTCGTTTTTAAACAACTTTATTCTTGTGATGCTTCGGTCGATCCATCCCACATTATTTCATTAGTCAAGCCCCGTGTGACCGATGACATGAATTATGATTTATGCAAACCTTTTACTGAAAAAGAAATAAGTGATGCCGTTTTTCAAATGGGACCGTTAAAAGCGCCAGGGCCAGATGGCTTTCCTGCAAGGTTTTTTCAGCGGAATTGGGGGCTAATCAAAGATGATATTGTCAAGGCTGTGAAACAATTTTTTAATTCTAGAATTATGCCTGATGGTATTAATAATACTACTATTGTTCTCATCCCGAAGATCAAGAATCCTCAAACAATCAAAGATTTCAGGCCGATCAGTTTGTGCAATGTTATCTACAAGATTATCTCCAAGTGTCTTGTTAACAGGTTGCGCCCGCTCCTCGATGGTATGATTTCCCCTACCCAAAGTGCGTTTATTCCGGGAAGGTTAATTTCTAATAATGCTCTTATAGCCTTTGAATGTATGCATTCGTTAAGTACGCTTAAGGATTTAAGAGGGGAATATTGTGCTTATAAGTTGGACCTAGCCAAAGCCTATGATCGTGTGGACTGGCAATTTTTGCAAAGTATGATGGGGGCGTTGGGTTTTGCGCCACAATGGATTAATTGGATTATGACATGTGTTACTTCGGTGAAATTTGCGGTGCGCTTTAATGGTCAATTGTTGCAGTCATTCTCACCTTCTCATGGGCTCAGGCAGGGAGATCCTTTATCTCCCTATTTGTTCTTATTTGTGGCAGAGGCGCTTTCTTTGTTGCTCAATGACGCATGTGCCAGGGGAGTTCTTCAGGAATTCAAACTGACTAGACGAGCGCCTGGTATTTCTCACTTGCTTTTTGCAGATGATAGTCTGCTATTTTTCAAGGGTTCTTTTGATCAAGCTTTAGCAATTAAAAATATTCTGACGGTGTATGAGAAAGGAACTGGACAGATGTTAAGCCCTGATAAATGTTCCATAATGTCTGGGAAAAAATGCAGCCTGGAGAAACAAGTGACTATCATGGTTATCTTAAAAATTACTGTGGAGGGGTTCGAGGATAAATATCTTGGATTACTAGTACCAGAGGGTAGAATGAAGGCCGGTATGTTTCAGTATACTAAAGATGAGTTTTTGAAAAGGCTTTCTGACTGGATTGAAAAATATGCGTCTTGTAGAGTCAAGGAAGATTTAATCAAAACAATAATTCAGGCTCTTCCTGTGCGCTATGGGGATATTCAAATTTCCAGTTTCCCTTTGTGAGGAGTTATCCCATATTATAAGGAACTTTTGGTGGGGAGACGAAGAAGAAAGAAGAAAAACTCATTGGTTGGCGTGGGACAAACTAACAAGACCTAAAGGTTAGGGGGAATGGGGTTCCGTGATCTCAGGCTTTTTAATCAAGCTCTTCTGGCTAAACAGGCATGGCGGTTATTGGTTTACCCGGATTCGCTATGTGCGAAATTGATGAAGGCAAAGTATTACCCCCAGGGACATATTCTTGATACGGTGTTTCCGCATGCTAGTTCTGTGACTTGGCAAGGTATTTCACATGGTCTGGAACTTCTTAAGAAGGGGGTCATTTGGCGGGTATGTGATGGATCTAGTATTAATATATGGAGGGATAATTGGATACCTAGGAGGCATGGTCTAAAAATCTCAGCTAGAAGGCATAATACCAGGTTAAAATTGGTTTCTGACTTATTCATGAGCGGGCGTAAGTGTTGGGATGAAAATTTGATCAAGTATCTATTCTATCCACATGATGCGGAGGAAATTCTTAAGATTCGTATTCAGGCTTCTAGGGATGGGGACTTTGTTGCATGGCACCATGAGAAGAATGGTATATTTTTTGTTAAAAGTGCGTACAATTTTGCGCTTAATTTGAAGGATAGCCAGGATCATAGTGGCCAATCTAGTGGCGAACCAGAGGGGGTAAGAGGGATTTGGGACATAATATGGAAGGCTAATATACCTCAGAAAATCAAGATTTTTGCGTGGCGAGCTGCTACCAATAGCTTGGCAGTCCAAATGAATAGAGTTAAGCACCATCAGACTGATTTAGGGATGTGTTCTATTTGTGGGGTTGAAGATGAAGACATCTTTCATGCTCTGGTGAGTTGTTCTAAAGCTCGTGCTCTTCGAATGGAAGTAAGAGAGCGGTGGAATATTCCGGATGAAGAGTTCTTCAAGTGCACGGGACCAGATTGGTTATTGATTTTACTGGCGCAACTGGGTTTGCGGCAGAGGGAGCAAATCATGTTTCTTTTCTGGCGAGCATGGCACTTGAGAAACGATTTAATTTTTAGGAATGGGAAAGAATCCGTTAATGCCTCTGCACATTTTGTGGATAATTTTTGGACCACCTTCACGTCTAGTCATGACACCGCTAAATTGGACGTTAGTAACAAAGGCAAGGAGAAGGTGAGTGGAGTGGTAGAGGATTATGCACCGTTAAAAGATCATGTGGTCTGGACTCCTCCCCCTAATGATCATATCAAAATCAATGTTGACGCCAATTTTGTGGAGAGTACTAATGTAGCCAGTGTGGGGGTTGTAGCTCGTAATTCTTCTGGAGATATTATTGTTTCTTCGTGGGACTTTATTGATCGGTGTTTCAGTGTGAATGAAGCTAAGCTCCGCGCTTGCCTCGCAGGACTTTATATAGGTATCACTCTTCCCCAACCTATTATTTTAGAGACTGATTGTGCTTTCGTACATTCGTTTCTTGCAAATGAGAAGATTGACAGGTTCCCCCTGGCTGATATGATGGATGAGGCTTTGAGTATATCTAGGATGATCCATAATTTTCATATTGCAAAGATAAGTCGGACGGCCAATGGGGTGGCACATGAGATTGCAAAGTTTAGCTTTAGTTCTATGTCTGATGGGTTTATTTTTAATTCTGTTCCACCCTGCGTGGTGTATGCTGTAACGAATGATTGTAAGAACCTTTCGTTGGCTTAATTAATAAATGGGGTGTTTTTCAAAAAAAAAGAAACAACATACTCCCTCTATAAACCTATATAAGATCATGATCTTATATTAGTTTACACAGGGAGTAGAGTACCTGCCCAAGAACAACTGCTATGCATCTATAAGTAATATATATAGGGGAATTTTACGGTGCATTATAATACACCAGAGCACTTGTATTATATGGCTGATCTAACGGATGAGAATAATTGGACCTTTTTAAGCCCAAGGGTATTTTCGACCTAATTTTTTAACCTTTAATCGGCCCAATTTGGTCCAGGGGTATTATCGTCCTAAATTTTTCAATTAAATTAATTGCATTAATAAAGCACTTCATTGTAGAGGTCCCATCATCGTGCGTACTCTTTTGAATTTCGGTTCGAGCGGTTCGTCCTCTCTCCTCCTCTCGAGCCCTAACCTCGGGCGCCCTCGATCGCCCCCGGCGCCCTCGATCGCCGCCGATCGCACTCGCCGTGTCTACCCCTCCTGCTCCTACTCCCCCTCACTCCCTCCATCGCAAGTCACCCCAGTTGGGTCGCGGCGCCAGATCCTTCCCCGAGCAGACGCCACCTTCCCCGACCCGAGAGGCCACATCATCCTCACCGACGTGCATCAACTTTTTCACGCTAGATCTTCACTGTAAGTGCCTAGCCATCTCAAATCTTTTCTGGTCCCTTCTGCATATAGAACCAATAGGGGTTGGATTTGATTCGGGTTTAGGATATGTCATGTGAGGTTTAGGGTTTATCATTTCAGAAAGTTGTGAGGAGATTTCGGTCGGATTTGGTTAGGGTTTAGGATATGTCATCTGAGGATTAGGGTTTATCTTTTCAGAAAGTTGTGATGAGATTACGATTGAAAGGAAGTGTAAGTAGGATGTAGCTACGACATATTTAAGGACTTAGTTAGGATTATGTGGCATGAGAAAGTTGTCAGCAGATTTGGATTCAAAGAAAGTTATTTTGGATTTACTTAGGAGATACTTTTGAATTGAGTTTCGAGATATTTTGGATTTAGTTAGGAGATAATTATTTTGTATGGAGTTTGGACTTATTTTGGATTTATTTAGGAGATAATTTGGATTTAGTTAGGACATACTTTTGGATTTTGTTACGAGATAATTTGGATTTAGTTAGGATATAATTTTGAATGGAGTTTGGAGATAATTGATCTATCAGGGTGGATCTATCAAGGCATTTGAAGGACTCGTGGACTTTGGATTTAGTTAGGAGATCATCAGTTAGAGCTAGTACAATCAATTACAAATTTCTGGATTTAGTCAGGGCATATTTACTTACAGCTTTTGAAGGACTGAGTTAGGTACATGAATCCGATATGAAAAATTAAATCAATTATTTAAGTAGAGTAGTGCATAATTTCGGTAACGTATGCTATCCATCCGTAACATTGACTATCTGTTTTCGCTGGCAGCATAACGACATGGATGATAAAGGCAACGATGGCAAAAACTTGGGTGATACAGGCAAGGACGACAAGGACATGGGTCATAGAGGCAACAAAGGCAAAGGCATGGACCCCAAAGGAATGGATGGTATGTGCATGGATGATAAGGATAATGAGGATGCAGGCAAGGATGGCATAGACATGGATGATGTACACATACAAGGTAAAGGAATTGATAATAAAGGCATGGCCGGTTCAGACCTGAATGAGTGTATGGAATACTTAGAGATTGTGAAGAAGACGTTCAGGACTGAGGAAGAAGCCTACATGTTCTACGTAGGCTATGTGAGAAAAAAAGGATTTGGTGTTAGAAAGGATGATCTGAAGTATAGGGGTCCGGGTCCGAAACAAAATGCATACAGAAGGACATACAAGTGCTGCAAATAAGGATGGCGGGCCCTTAAGCACTTTAACAGAACTGAAAGAAAAAGAACACCGAGGGGTCTTTCTCGGTGTGGGTGTCCCGCTCTTTTTCAGGTTGAGCTACAAGATAGCAGTGGCCTCTGGTTCATCAAGAATTTTGTGGACAAGCATAACCATTTGTTTGTCCCTACTGACCTGACTCCGTACTTGTCGGCTCATCGTAGAATGACTGACGCACAAAAGGCCGATGTCATCGAGTATGCTGTCGGTGGACTTCGAACACATCAGATTATGAATGTAATGGAGAAGAATGCCAGAGGTCCCGACAAGCTTGGATTTATAGATCGAGATCTATACAACCATGTTTCAGTCTAGAAGAAGCGCAAGATAGAAGGCAGTGACGCTAGATATTTGCTCACCTATATGATTGCACAGAAAAAAGCAGACCCGGAATTCTTTTTCAAATACACAAAAGATAGCGAAGGCCATTTGAGGAACATATTTTGGGCTGACTCACAATCCTGCATTGACTATGTTGCCTTTGGTGGTGTCGTGGTGTTCGACAGCACATATCGGTCTAACAAGTACAGGCTTCCGTTTGTTCCATTTGTTGGTCTGAACCATCACCGCAGCACAGTTTTGTTTGGGGTCGGCCTAGTGTTAGACGAGACAGTTGCATCATACCAGTGGCTTCTTCATGTATTTTTGGAGGCAATGTCCCAGATGGCACCAATTTCAGCAATCACCGATGGGGACGGTGCAATGGCTAAAGCAATAGCTATTGTCTGGACCGGAACAGATCATCGTTTGTGCACGTGGCATATCGAGGAGAATATGGTGATGCACGTCCGCAAGGAAAAACTGGAGCAATTTAGGGAATTCGTTTACCGTCGTTGGGATGTTGATGAGTTTGAGAAAAGATGGGAGGTTTATAAGGTTCGGTTCAAAATAAAACCAACGGGCAAGAGGTCGTCATGGGTTAACATGATGTACGAGCTGCGACACAAATGGGCTGCTGCGTACACAAAGGGTAGATATTTCCTAGGCATGATGAGTAATCAGAGGAGTGAGTCTCTCAACTCAAGGCTTCATGTGCACCTGAATAGGAAGATGCAGCTTGTTGATTTGTTGCAGCATGTTGAGCACTGTGTATCCATAATGCGTAAGACTGAAGCAGCATTAGACGCAGTAGCAACACATACGATACCCTTCACTAAGCTGAATGCACACCCTCTGGAGATTGTTGCCTCTTATATTTATACAACTGTGATGTTTCCAAAGGTAAAGCGTCAGATTGTCGAAGGGACAAATTGGCAGGTCACGGAGCGGGTAGCATGTGATGGTTTGGTCGTGTTTGGAGTTTTGCGCAAGGCCCCTATGATAAAGTCCCATATGGCAGGGATGCTAGAGAATTGCAAGGTAAGGAAGGTAAGTATGCTGAGGACTTACATGCAAAAAAATTGGATGCTGAGGATCCCAATGACTTGGAAGGTAAGGATGCTGAGGACTTGCATGCAAAAAAATTGGATGCTGAGGATCCCAATGACTTGGAAGGTAAGGATGCTGAGGACTTGCATGCAAAAAACTTGGATGTTGAGGATCCCAATGACTTGGAAGGCAAGGATGGTGTGGACTTGCATGCCAAAACCTGGATGCTAAGGATCCCAATCACTTGGAAGGTAAGGACGGTGAGGAGTTGGAGGCAAAAAAGTTGGATGCACAAGGCGTGTATGCTAAGCCTGTGGATTTTATATATCACGTGACTTGTCTGTTTACAGGAGCAAGACCGGATGATGCAGCTTGTAAATGTAAAAAGTTGGAAAGTCAGGATTACCCATGCGCACATATATTCTGCGTTCTGGATCATCTTCAAGAAAAGATTTGTCAAGAAAAGATGGACAATGCAGGCCAAGCCAGCGTTCCCTTCTTCGAGGACTGCGAATACTCATGTATGGTCTGATCACATGAATAAGTATCATCAACTACGCAACATGGCTAGTGACGCTTTATTCACAGCCGCAGCTAGCGATTCACAGTCAGAACAGGTGATGGAGTTCCTCCGGAGTATATTGGTTGATGGAGAAAAAACTGATTTGGATGAAGGCCATAAATCGTTTGTTCCTTTGCCGGCATACTTCTCTGCTGCTCGCGAATGCTGCACTGATGACGTGGAAAATCCAATCAAAATAATTCCAAAAGGGAGACCAACTACCGAAGAATCGAACAAGAGGATTAAATCCAGGCGCGAGCGGATGAGAGGGGAAAAAAGCAACAAAGTTAGTGCACATGTTTATCTCATTGTTCATTTCCATACATGCTTACAATGTTAATATGTTCTCTCTTTTTCTTCAATTTACTTAGGAACAAATCGGGGAAATCAAAGGTCACAAGGAGGAAGAAGCGAAAAGACAAAGACTTAGAGATAGAAGAAGACACAGATTCAGATATAGAAGAAGAGGAATATTCAAAAAAAGCAACAAAGTTAGTGCACATGTTTATCTCATTGTTCATTTCTATACATGCTTACAGTGTTAATATGTTCTCCCGGAGAGTGTTCACATGTTTTTCTTCAATTTACGCAGGAAAAAATCGGGGAAATCAAATAGCACAAGGAGGAAGAAGCAAAAAGAAGAGACAGAGTCAATTACAGAAGAAGAGACAGAGGCAGATACAGAAGAAGAGACAGATGCAGATATAGAAGAAGAGGAAGATTCAGGTACAGAAGAAGAGGAAGATTCAGATGCAGAAGAAGAGGGAGACTCAGATGCAGAAGAAGAGGGAGATTCAGATGAGGAAGAAGAGGAAGATTCAGATGCAGAAGATGGTGGGCTGAGAAGGGCTAGAAAGAGACCGTTGGAGGTTGCAGAAGAGGATTACGCAAAACCAAACAAGTGGGCATTAGCATAATTGTGCGTACTTAAACATGTTTTCGAATGCTGGCTGCAGATTCATCTATTTCATTTTTTTAGGAAACGCAAGGGCGCTCCAAATGTCAATGCTGGGAGGACGAAAAAGAACGATGACAAGGGTGCGCGAGGAAAACCAGTGAAGTTAGTGTCTGTACTTACATGTCCGCTCTAGAAGTCGGGTATTTGCTAGTACTGTGTTGACGTTTCTTAACTTTTCCAGGAAAGACTCTAGTAAGGGTGGTAAAGAACAGGCTAAAGGGGTGATGAAGACAAAAAAGCCTGATAGGAATGTACCACAGGCTGAGCGAATAAGAGCTGTCAAGTTAGCTTCTGTAGCTATGAAGAGAAATCAGTGAAGTTAGTGTTTTTTCTGTTATAGTGTACTGTACATGCTCAAATCTTCTTTGCTATCCTATTAACAAACGTTGTTTCATGCAGGAAAGCTAAAGTGAAGTCGAGACAGGATGTTTAGATGCACAGGGTCAAGCAGAGAAAACAAAAGGATTTCAGGGGTCGAAAAATTGAGAACAAACTAAAGTAGACAGTTTTCCATGCCGTGATCCATCTTGTTTCTCATGTATTAGACCTATTTGATGGACTGCCACTATTTTTCTGAATTCCTCTTTTGATTGGTACACCCTCATTTTATTATGGACGGGTCGACATGGTAGGCTAGTTATCAACATCGATGAAACAATGCATTTTTAGTGCAGTTGGTTTTCTATATTTTTTTCATTTTTTACATAATATATTGCTGAAATTTGTTCAAAGTGTAGTCAAATTTCATACTTGAAATATAAAATAGAAACCAAAAATTTATATATATAAGAAAATAGAACGTTAATAGAAACCTCGTTTTCAAATAACATTGAAAATCGTTTATTTTCAAATAGAAAATAAGCATACTGATATTAAACATAATGAATACGGTGATTTAAAAATATCATGCTGATTTTAAAAATAGCATGCTGATTTTAAAATTATGCTACTTCTAAAATAACATGCTAATTTCAAAAATAGCATGCTAATTTTAAAAATAGCATGGTACTTTTAAAAATATAATGCTCTTTTCAATATGCTACTTTTAAAATAGCATGCTGTTTTTGAAATTAGCATGATATTTTAAAAAAATAGCATGCTTATTTTAAAAATATAATGCTTTCAATATGCTACTTTTAAAATAGCATGCTGATTTCAAAAATATCATGTTCTTTTGAATATGTTGTTTTTAAAAATATCATGTTGATTTAAGAATAACAGCCTCATTCTAAAAATACAACACTGTTTTTAAAATATAACGCTGTTTTAAAATATAACGCTGTTTTTAAACTGATTTCAAAAAATACATGCTTTTTAAAATATGCTATTTTGAAAGCAGCGTGCTGATTTTGAAATCAGCATGCTATTTTTAAAAACAACATATTCAAAAGAACTCGTACTAGCCAACACACAAACCTCGTTCAAAAATGAAAGTAGTGTCTAATCCATTTGAAACCCGGTTAGATTTGATTCTTAAAATACTAGCATCACTGTGGCAAACAAAGGAAATATAATTGCAGTCCATAAAGGTAATTATATCAAGGAGGGTACCAGGGTGCGTTATATATATAGACTTGCATAGCAAGTACATTATGCCACATAGGGTTCATACTACCACCAAGTTACTGCCAAGTTCCACTTACTGGACGATCTTCATATCCAGTCGGACCCAAAAGTTATACCACCAAAGTACCAGTTACTACCAAGTACCAATTACTACTAAGTTGCACTTACTGGACCCTAAAGCTGATACTACCAACTTGCAGTTACTGGCTAGTACATACAGATTATAAAACTAGCGCAAACTACTGCGGTGGGTCAACGAATCCTCATGCCACTAACCATGTTCACCCTAAGCCCACCTCCACTCCTTTCCATGAACCTGAAGATAGCCATTTGATCTTCTTTCATTCTCGCGCCCTCAACGACTTCTCTCCAGTTCTTCATCATGATCGCTCGCCCATCCTTCTTGCCCATCTTGAACAAGACCTTTTTATCACCTTCAAAATGTTCGCTGGTGACACGCACAACCATGGGCTTTCGCAGATAATCTTTGAGGTAGGCCCGACTGTACTCCTTTGAGAAGCACTGATTGCACAGGGAAATAAATAATGTTACATAAAAATGAAGTATAATTTGCACACAAAAAAGTAAGAATGATTTGCACAACCACGCCCGTCCTCCTCTCTGTCTCTACATGATGGCATTTTCACTAGTGAAGTATGATTTGCAAAAAGAAAAGTCCAAGTGTTTACCATCTTGCTCTTCCCTCTGATGACTGCCGAGCGAGTGACGGTGCTGACATAGTAAGGTATGGGAGGTTGGCACTGCTTTACTATGGATTTGAGATAGTCCCACCGATCCTCGTTTAGCAACATGGTTGCCGTAGAAGATGCGATCCTCGAAAGTTCCTTTTCTCACATGGTATCCCGGACCTGTATAAAAAAAATTAAGATGACAGAGTAGTAAATAATTTCATATGTAAGATCTAGAACATCAGCACTAGGTTAATGATCAATGCCTACTCCAATGATCAAGAAATGAAGGACATAGATAACCCAATCACATCCACCCAGCAATATCTCGTAGAAACATGGGCAAATTGAATATTTGATTTATTTAAACTAACTAAACACTGCTCTATGTAAGCTCTAGTTCAGTCAATGTTGATTTGGAAGGTCATTTAGAACCCAAACAGAGTAATGTGTGGTAATCAAGTGTCACTCAAACATCAACTTTCGATATTTCATGGTTCATTTAATATCTGACCAGCCAAATAGAACTTTACCCCGTAGTGCCAAGATAGGATCGTGGTCCACATCTCCATCTCCATCTCCATCAGAACTATCATCAGTGTCATAGTCGCTAGAGGTGTCGCCATCACCGCTATAGCCGTCACTCCCACGTGAAGTGCCATCTGAAGCATCATCTGAGGTGGTCCGGTGATCACTCTCTTTTCTACCGATGAGGATGGTTTCCCTTGCCATTCAAACCTGTTGCATGCATTGCAATGGACAAATGTTAGTTATTGATATATGAAATCAGTCTTCCCTTATGACTTGTTAGCACCATATACAATGTGAATAATCTTTTTGCATACTTCTTGCTAAGTACGTAGTTCATGTATAAACATCTACACGAAAAAGCTACTCGACAACTATTCACACGATTAGTCAAGACTAGTGGTTAGACTCATAATCATTGGGCAGACATAACCAATTATGATATTTCAAGGTTACAATTTTGTGAGCTGGACAAGAAAACTTGGTAACCAACCAATTAGTAGCCATGTAAAAATGAACCATGATTGACTGCTCTCATCGAGCAATACGTGAAACTATAACTGATCTGCCTTTGATCACTGCAAATCTCCTGATGGGCTGTTGTGTGTTACCATCAGGTAATAAATATAAAGTCTTTAAATTGTCCCAACAAAACAAATAATGCATTTGCTGCTGTACATAACATTTTTAGAGGTAGCTGTGGAGGTTAATTTTCCAATTTCCAGTGAGAATAAGGACATGATAGAATCCCTCAAGCAAGATGACAGCATAGTGAAGGCTATGAGAACGAGCAAGGTATGCTGACCAATTGTCACCCTTTTGTATACTTGCTATTTATTTACTCATTACTACCCATACCAACAAGTAAAATCATGATTATGAAGTATAATGTCAGAAAATCCAACATTGAGGAATTTGTTGCAATGTGTACTACTAGCTCACATGAAATTTTCATTGACCCCAACAAGCCCATACCATATCTTGGAGATAGGCTGACATAATTCAAGTAAGCAGTAACAACAATCAGCAAAAATATGCACCAACCAAAAATATTACATCTGCACATATCATCAAAAACATGCACGAATCAAGAGCAGTCTATACTTGACAAATCCTTCAAAATATGCACTAATCATCATACTACCATCGAGTAATACATGAAACTATAACTGATCCTCATTCCATCATTACAAATTTCCTCATGGACTGCTTCTGTGCTCGCCTTTTTAGTTTTTAATAACTAAGCATCAGCAAATACATATACATAGTCTTCAAACTATCCCAACAAAACAAAACATGTGTATGCTCCTGTGAATATACTTTTTCTATATCTAGCAGTGGGGGGCCATTTTCCAGGGGAAAAAGTACTTGATAGCATCTGTCAAGCAAGATGATAGCATAGTGAAGGCTATGTCGACGAGCAAGGTATGCTGGCCAACACCCACCTTTTTCTCTTACTTGCATGAAAGTGTTTACCCATTACTACCCATATGAACAAGTAAAACCATGATTACGCAGTACATTGTCAGATTATCTTGCTGTAAAATTAGTTGTTGCAATATGACCTACTAGTTGACAGTAAATTTGCGAATACCCGAAACATGCACACAAGCAAGTGTCAGATTTTAACTTGGGCGGTGCTACTAGATCGCAAAATTAAGGTCAGATCGACATTAGAAGGGCAGGGAAGATCAATCTTACCTGCGAAGTGGTACCAGATGGGGCTGGAGTAGACTTGTTCGAAGCTGGCACCACCGGAGCTTCGGGCGGCGCGACAAGGATTGGGGAGAAGAGGTGCCGTTGTCGGACCTTGCTGTCGACGAAGCAGTGGAGAATCGTGGCCGGAGCAGGGGGGAGTGGGTGGCCTCGCGGATCCGGCCGATTTGACGACGAGGGGGGCGGCCAAGGTGACGGCTTGGCAAACCCTAGCCGTCGCCCTCCGCGTCGCCTCTCTGTCTCTGCAAAGAACGAAGTGTGGTGGGATTGGGAATGGGGTTGGGGTTGGAGTTGGGGCCATCGCTCGCTTTTCTCTCTGCCTCCCACTTGTGCAGGCCCACAAAAGGAACAAAGTGTTGGGCCGGATCAATGCAGATTTGGCAGCTTTACCAATTCTGGCCAAACACAAAAGATCAGCATGACCACAGGTGTTCTTTTAAAGAAACCCTAAAAATACACTGCTGTTCATATTGCATGTGGATGAGTCTTTCAGTACCAATTGATCTTGAATAATTTTAAGCACTCCACAGTATATATATATATATATATATGAAAATAATGGTTAACCAATAAAATGGTAAACTATTAGATGCAAGGTTGCAAATATTTGAAAAAATGAATAATTAAATTGTATGCATTTTTATGATTAAATTTAATAAATGTAACTTTTTTGCAAAAACTATGATAAATTAAAATATTCATTGGTATTTTCAAAAAAAAACCCACGAATGACTACTTATGCCAACCAGAACTTCTTCATGGTTTCGTTTATTCATCTATTCTTTGGCATGCTGGTTCTCATAACGCCTTCTTCGGACCTTCTCTTTGTCCGACAAATTCCTGAGATATTGGGCTAGCGCCTTGTGTTTCGCCCTCACACCATGCTTCATTTGGTATCCTTTGGCAACTCCTTCGGCGTGCTCAAGAATACTAACGAAAGCCGGGTCCAGATATTTGCCATAGAACGCGCAACGATATGCCATACGCTTAAGCACGTTGCACTGTCCATTCTGCAATTCTTCAAGGGTTTTCTGAGTGTGTGCATCCATCTCTCCTTCGGAAATGTCTGCATAATCATGAGAATAAGGCTGCAAGTTTAAATTAGGTATGATATAAGCTGCACCATTGTTTACAGTACCTAATATTCCCTAAGTTTCATACTGTAGTGCCTATAAATTATTTTTAAAGTAAATATTTATTAACTTTGAAAATTTAAGGAGAAAAAAGCAATATCAAATCCATATGAAAGCATAAATCATATGATGTACTTTTAAAAAAATTGTCAATATAACCTTTATGATGTCTGACTTTTAGCATAAAACCAAAACGCACTAAATTGTGGAGTGGATGAACCATTAATTTCTCAAAGATTGATTGAATAAATAATCATCATTACGTATTGACGATTAACATTATATTTAGAGCTAGATTCCATTATGCCAATTCAACAATGTATTGATGGTTTAATGATTAACCTCTAACCTTAAACTCGAAGACAGATCTAGGGTTAAAAAATTAAAATTACCATAACGGAATCCCAGTCCATGCCGTGCATGTGCTGCTGCTTGTGATCGACGACGGAGTACTGCACCTCGTTGACACGATGCTTCTCTGGGTCGGACACCGAGTAGTCCAAAGCTTTCTCGTGGGGATCCTCATCCATGCGATGGACGACGACGTCGGTGGTTAGCTCCGCAAGTCCACGATCTGTCACGATGGCGTCCATGATAGGCCCCCCACGTCCATGGCCCCGCTCTGTCATGACGGTCAATCGACCTCCACGAGTGGATTTCATATCCGGCGGCAGCGAGGCGGGCGTGTGAGCGGCGGCGATAGTTTTAGAGCGTGCCCTAGGGGGAGAGATGCGGGGAGTAATTGGTAGTTACCTACTATAGCGGAAATACTTCGGCGTTGGGCACCTACAATGCAGCCGGCTTATTTAGGCGCTTAATTAGGATCCTGGAAAAAAAATCACAATCATAGGCGCTTGGGGCAGGCGATAGGAACTGGATTTTGTACATCTACGTGATGCAATCCAAAGTTCGTGTCCGAGGTGGATGGGTTGGGGATTGAAAATTTTGTACATAAACCCTGGTGCTCAAGACTTGTGAAACACCAGATCAAATTGTCATCAATTGATCTAGAAATTTCAAATCGAGAAAGAAATGTACACAGAGGCCACTATAGTATTACTTGGATCGAGACTTTGTGATCATCATGTAGCAACGACACAACCAACATGATGGTCTCCGTGGCCATGTAGACATCACACCATGCACCGTTAGCGACCTAGAACCTCTAGCCATGCATCGATAGTCGTCACGTCTCGCATGCATTTGTGATGCTAGCAATGTCATCACGTGATGTCATAAACTAAAAGGCGTGTGACAATAATTTGAAAAAACAACAAGAAAATACTCCGTCCCAAAATTTTGACTAAAACATGATTTGATACGTTGGTATTTACACAAATCAAAGACAAGAATTTTGCGACGGATGGAGTACTAAAGCATCATAAAAGAGCCACCCTGTATTTTGTGTGGTTAGGATCATGGATATTGAAAGTCTCCATGTTATCGTCGTGGCAGATTCCCCTGTTGATACCCCGGCCGTCAATGGTCCTTAACTATTCAACATTCTAGATAAGTAGTTATTATGAATTCTGACAAGAAGTGATCCAAAAAATTTTATTTACAAAGAAACTAATTAACAATGCTCAAGTAAAACAGTGATGAAATCCAGCTTCTTTATGCATTAGCCGCTGCTTAGAGATAACCAATGCTTAAAATCATTGTCACAATCACTTAGGTAGATCATTAAATTAAAACCAAAAATCAGTGCTCAAAGAACAAAACCAGCAAAGCATTTACTCAACATTTTAAGACCTTATTTGCCTAGTGCATAACTCATGCTCAACGCAAATCAATCTTTATGTTATTATCACAATCATCTGCATAGGAAATTCAATTCCAAGGTGCAGCTACGAAATAGTATAAGCACAATAACCAACCGTAGCCGGATTATTAGCAGAACAATTTATATAGATCAAAAAATGACCTCTAATGTGCTCAACACATGTAACCTAGCAAGTTAGGTAACACATCTACACAATTTGGATAGGCATCTCATCGATTAAAGAAAAAAAGAAACCATGTCCTTCCCCCAAAATAGAGAAAAGGACAGACCAGACATTTCCCTTTTGAGTCACCATCTTCCTTCTTGAAAACCACATGTACACACTCATCATCTATACCATAACACATCATAATTTGTTAACGAGCGCTCACAAGCTTAACTAGCTTCAAACGAACCTAGCCAATCAGGGTTTTATGCTACTTAATCTAAATGAGCCGATGATTAATGAGCACGAGTTTAACAAGCAGAGATGCCAAACCACACACCAATTAACATAGTTCTACCTTAGTTCAACACTTCCATACATACAAAAGCAAGCACCACTTAGTAGTACTGGTGCACATAGTTTGACCATAAATGTTCACCAACAAAGTATAGCATAGGGTAGTACTTAGCATAGTTAAAACCAAAAGAGCATCAGTTCTAGCTGCGAGGGTGCGCACTTCCCTAAAGCCTCAAAGAAGCCTCATCAAGTACTCGACATACGCGGCGTGCTTCACCCTGAAAGCGTAGCCATTCTTGATGCTGCCTTGGGATGTTCCGATTGCATGGTTGATGGTACTTCTCAGGTCGCCTTTCATCAGCTTGTTGTAGTAAGGGCATCCGTAGCCCCCCTTCCGATTCTTGGCCTGATACGTTTCTCGAGCACACCACTGTTCAGCTCCCTCGCCTTCTGCCTCCTATAGATCCTCTGGGTTTCTTGGTCGCTGTTGACGTTATCACTTAGGACCTACATGTAGTACCAAATGTTGCGTAAGTATATCTAATATGAGAATTTAGCAGTCACAGAGTCTATGAAACATAATGTAATTGATGACAGCGTAAAATATCTTCAAATGATGTTGAAAAAATAAATGCATAACTTATTAGTTGGTACATAAGCAACTAAATGGGATAGTACCATATAGTAAAAAAATGAAGGATCAATCATACATGTCGAAGAGAGCACTAGCATTGCCACATTTTGCCACACATTTTTCCCAAGCTTGCCTAAGGTTAGGTCATCAAAATGAGAGCCACAAGTTGGCAAGCCTAAGGGAACCTTGCCACACTTTTTGTGTGTATGCCATGTGGGACCCAAGTGTGGCTTGCCTAAGGTGTGGCTGGAACCAAACACTCACTTAAGTTGGTCAAACTTGCCTAACCTTAGGTATGGCAATCTTAGGCAAAGTCACTAACCAAACAACCTTTAGTGCAACAAAATTCACTTGTTACGTAAAAATGCATGAACTGATGATGTAACATGGCAGAGCAGCATACAGATGTACTAATGCAAAAAAAGACTTATAAGTTACATGCATGACTAGATAAAATAGCTCATGAGCTGTATCTATTTAGGGTTAGAATTTTGTGTGTTTATGATGATGGATATTGAAAGCCCACATGTTATCGTCGTGGAAGTTTCCCCTGTTGATCGATACCCCACCCATCAATGTTCTTGAACCATTCAACGTTCTAGGTAAAGTAGTTAATTATTATGAATTCTGACAATAAGTGATCCCAAATGTTGTACTTACAAAAAAGGGTTTTTATCCTTTATGCCACCAGTTGTGTCCCACAATTAAGTATCACCACTAGGAATTTCTACTGCTAAAAAAGCCATCGCTTCTTTAGACACAAGCTCAAAAATGCCACTGCACATCATTATTGTGATATCAAATCTATCTTGACATGCTATAATGGCATCAATACCTATGGACCAACATGCCAGCTCTCCCTCTATCTCACTACAATAAAGTGTGGGTCCACTTGATCCCAACAGCGTTCTTATTTTCCTGTAAAATTATTCGCTTACTTACTCCTCACAAGTGGGGCCATACTTATCATTGTGAGATAGAGAGAACTGAAATGTGGGCCTGGGCTTTTTTGTCATATTGGATGGTCAACTAGTTTTAAATGAAAATAACAATGTCTAATGGCATTATTGAGCAAACATCTAATGGAACGATGGCATTTTTTATACATCTAATGGCATTTCTGAGTAAGCATGTCACGAATCGATGGCATTTTTGAGCGGCTGTAACTTCTAAGGGAAAAACTGAGTAGTGGGATACAACTGGTGACATAAATAATAAAAACCCTACAAAAGAACTAATTAAAACAACTCAAGTAAAACATTAATGATATCCAATTTCTTTCTAAAATAGCCATTGCTTAGAGATAATCAATGTTTAAAATCATTGCCACAGCCACTTATGGAACATTTAAACCAAAGATCGATCAAGTGCAACCAAACATGTACTCAACATTTTAATACCTTATTTGCCTTGTACTGACCAGAGAAAACCTAGGATATTACATAATAAATAAATAAAGGGGATAGATGACTAACCTCTTCTTCGTTCTCGTCGGCGACGACCACAGGTGGGGGCAGGGGAGGCAACATCCGCGGCAGACGAACACCCGGCTGAGGCTGAGGAGCCACCACCTGCTCCAGCAGAGGAGCCAGAGGAGCTACCTGTTCCGGATTATTAGCAGAATAATTTATATAGGTCAAAAACTGACATATACATGCCTCAATAAATGTAATCTAGCTACACAGCTGCGGATCCAGGATTTCATACTTGGGTGTTCAAAAATTTATATTGCAAACTAAAACCACAACAATATTTTTCAAATGGAGGGAGTAATATCTAAAATTTACATGTGAAAAGATTCTTAGTCCATCGTAATGACAGTACTGACATGAATGACAGAAAATGAAGATTATTTACTTCATGACCATACAATATGACATTTTCATAAACAAGGCATGGTGTTGTTATCCTTAAGTTGCAGAAAATATTTTCACAATCACTTACATAGGCAATTCAATTCCAAGGTCAAGCTACGTATTTGTATTAGCACAGTCACCAAACCTAGGTGGCTTTATTAGCAGAATAATTTATCTACATCAAAATATTGCCTATACAGGCTCAACACATGTAACCTAGCTAGTTACCTAACAAATCTACAGAATATTGATATGGAGTCCATTGATCAAAGATAAAAAGAAACCCTGGCCTTCCCCAAAAATAGAGAAAAGGACTGACCAGAGCACACCTAGGATTTTACAAAAAACTAAAGGAGATAGATGACTAACGTCGTCTTTGTTGACGTCGCCAGCGACCACAGACTCGGGCACCGGAGGCGTCACCCGCGGTAGAGGAGACACCTGCTCTATCTGAGGAGCCAGAGCAGCTACCAGGGCCCACATAAATGGCTGTGCAAGGACAGTTTCATGCTGGTCAAGTACCATATATAAGAAATTTCGGCCAAAAAAATTTCAGGTGGAGTACTATACGTCTGTACCAGTGCTGCTGCTATCAAAATTTGGCATCAACACATTTTGGATGCACGAGAACCATGAGATACGAGTGGTTCGTAGATCTTAAATAAAGATAACCTATACAATGAGGAGCCGACCGCCACACCCATGCACCCATGTGGATCCGCCCTGAAACCTAACGGATCTAACGAATCTAGGTTGACACCTATGATTGACTAGAGCACACCTATGATTGACTAGAGCACACCTAGGATTTTACAAAAAATTAAAGGAGATAGATGACTAACGCCTTCTTTGTTGACATCGCCGACGACCACAGGCTCGGGCACAGGAGGCGTCACCTGCTCCGTCTGAGGAGCCAGAGCAGCTACCTGGTCCCACATAAATAGCAGAATATTTTATATAGATCAAAAATGTCATATACATGCCTAAACTAATGCAACCTAGCAACACAGCTTCGGATCCAGGATTTCAAAGTTGGGTGTTCAAAAATTAATATTGCAAACCAAAACCACGACAATATATTTCAAACGGCTGAGATCAAGTTGGCTTTTGAGTCCAGAAGGCATTCTTCCGCCTCTGCTTCTGTTACTCAAGAAATTAAAGAGTTAGGAGTACGTAATAGCTAAAATGTTCATGTGAAAATATTATTTTTTTCATCATACTGACAGTACAGACATGAATGACAGAAAATGAAGATTATTTAGTATGACATTTTCGTAAACAAGGCATGGTGTTGTTATCCTTTACTTGCAGAAAATATTATGATGAAAATAAGCAACCAAATAATATATTTCAAATAGGGATGATAACAAGTCAATAATATTACAGCCTATGGTAATTGGACTCCAGGAATCAAGCAATTGGTGTAGAGCAAATTGAACGACAAAAAATGTGTCTGCTGGATTAAGCGTAAGAGGCTAGTTTTATACAAATTGACATGAAGTTTAGTGCATAAACTACACCACTGTTAGTACATTTAAAATAAAAGAACCATATATAAGAAATTTGGGGCAAATAATTTCGGGTGGTTGGTAGATCTATCTTAAAATTTGGCATCAACACATTTTGGATGCACGAGAGCCATGGATCGGAGTGGTTGGTAGATCTTAAAAACAAGATAACCTATGCAATGAGGAGCCAACCCCCACACCCATGCACCCATGTGGACCAAACCTACCTGATCTAACGAATCTAGGTACGGATTTCATAGATGGAAGGAAAGCAGAAACCCTATCCTTGCCCAAAAATAGATAAGGGACTGAACAAGGAAACCTAGGATATTTCCTAAAATAGGACTGACCTCTTCTTCATCGTCGTCGCCGTCGACGTTGACCACAGGCTGCGGCAGAGGAGGCAGATGGCGTGGCAGAGGAGTCACCTGCTCCGGCGTAGGTGACACCTGCACCGGAGCCTGGACGTGGTCGACGACGTCACGGCCGCCCTGCTGCCGGCTGGACCCCTCGCCGGCGGGGAGGGGTTTCTCCATGTGCAGCTTCGCACGGCGCTTGGATGCTTCGTGCGCCATGGCGTCAGCCCCGGCGTCAGCCCTCCCTCCCATGGTGCGCTTGGGCACCTCGACGGCGGAGGTGCAGCGGCGGGAAGGGAGCAGCGGCGGGAAGGGAGCAGCGGCGGGGTGGGCAGGTGAGTGGTGAGGCGTGGGAGGAGAAAACCCTCGAATTTGTAGATGGGGAAGAGGACGGGAATAGGGCGGCGGCGATGTGATAAATGCTAATGGGGAAGCGGAGCGTGCTATGGGGAAGCGGAGACACCGATTTAGTCGTGGGCAGTCAAAAGGAGTTGTTGCCACGTTCACACCTCCCCGTGCATTGTTCACACCAACATGTCTTGCCATGTCAAAACATAACTTCTCACTTATCACTAAAATGAATAGCCCGATCGTGCACAGCCATGATTTAGGAGTAATGCAACTTCCCTTCAAAAAATTGTGTAATGCAACTGCTCCCTCATTACACAGAACAAAGTCATACAGTGGGACAACTGAATTTGTAGGCTTGTTTCATCTGCACGTGTCATGTTTTATATTTGTCCTAAAATATGTTGTAAAACTTTACAAACAATGGAATGGAAAATGGATGTGACAAAACTTCGTCAGCAACCGCGCGGATTCGTCTGCCATATATCCGATGTCCGGTACCGAGGAGGGGAATGTTGATCCACGCGATGCCATGTGTTTCGTCTGGATCCATATCATGCACCCCGAGCCAACCGGGCCAAAACATGCGCCGCTAGCCTTCTCGATCCAAACAAGGAGCTAGTGTCCACCATGCGCAGAGATGCTCATGCGGACAGGTTTGCTAGCACTAGTGAATGACGTCGGATCTCGGTGTGCAATATGTGAAGCCGCGTGTCTCTTTAGCGTGCCTGGCATACCGAAGGGACTCGTCGAAGGTCCAACGAATCGCGGTGGGGTCAATGCTGGATGTATGGTGTGGGTCAACCTGGCTAACGGTGCATGGTTTGAGTTTAGGTGGCTAGGTTTGCATGGCTGGGGTGCTAGATGGCTAATGAGTGCGCATGCGTCATCTGTACATTGTCAAGGTTGAATGATGGTTGTCTACGTGGCCATGCGTGCATGCATGGTGAGGGTCTAGTTTGCGTTCGGCGCACGGGATGTGCCTTGGTGGGTAGGGCCCAAAACTTGCGACACAGAGTTCTGAAGCAGATGAAGGGGCGGGCCCTAGTCTTCGTCCACAAGCAGGACATGTTCCCTCTCGATGGCTAGCTCCGGGATGCGTTTTGGTCTCGTTTACACACAACCTATGTGAAGGCTTATGCGTGCCGCTCTCGATGTTCGACCACACCCACACCGCGAAAGGTCCCAAGAAATTTGGATCCCTCATGAATTTGCACGGATTATAGCGGCGATAGACGAGACCCGACACTTTTTGCCCTTAACAATGGCTCTGAGGCGGCCCTGCCCATTGGTCGCACATGACAAATATATGGACCAGAGCTTAGCATGGAACTGCCACCCCCAATCCCTGCTGTGATTTCATGTGGCCGCGGTATAGATCTTGAATTTCCGAGGATACTTCCCTAGAAATGCGGCAAATGTCCCGAATATGGCAAGCGCGGGCTCCGAGAAAGGCCGGGACCTTGCATGCGCTTTTGGATTGTTCTCCGTTGACCCAAGAGAGAGCATCGATGAAAAATGGAAGAACGGGCCCGCATTCATTGCGCAAACCGGACACGTTACCTCAAGGTAGCTAGATCCAAACCATGCACCCCCGCCATCTAGACCCACGTGGTGCACCACTTAGACACTAGACCCACATCACTTACGCCGACCCCCAAGCCAACCATTCCCCGTGTAGACTCATATGCCGCACCCCGCAAAATAGCTTAGCACAAGACTTCCACCCTGATTTCCACAACATGCACCACTACACGTAAGTGTCCAAAAAATGGACTATCGCATTATCAACATTTTTTTACCAAAACAAGTAAGTTGTTTTTAAATTGCTTGAAAATAGCAAGGTTTCTGTTAAATTATAATTTCATTAATTACACATTATAACGTGCATTTGTTGTCCCTCAAAAAGGGGTGCATTCCTTTTTGTAAACCCACAAAATTACTTCCTTTCCCTCGAAAAAATGAATCCTTCTTCACCCTCTCACGATCACGTTCACGGTGGCCTCGCCCTATAATCTAGGAGTGGTCATTCCAATCTCCCCAGGGGGACAACTTCCACGCACTATCTATCTTGGTTGGTTGCAACCATCTCGCTATCACAGTTTTTATGGGAAAATCACATTCTTTTGTTTTTCCTTCCAAAGATATGTGGCAAAAAAACATGGAACGAAAATTGTAGAAGGCATGGTGGGATACGTGCACATGTTGTCTTTTTGTACTACAAGTGCACTTGTTGGCAAGTTGCATGTGCACGTGTCATGTTTCATATTTTTATTGAAAATTATGTTGTACACCTTTACATAGACGCTTGAATTATTGTTTTCGTATGTTAATAATTCCTAAATATTGAAATTCAGCATGCACATAACACATGGTTTCCAAGCTTCGTCAGCAACCGCTTGGATTCGTCTGGTATATGCCCGCTGTCTGGTATTGGGCAGGGGAATGTGGATCCATGCGATGCCATGTGTTTCATCTGGACCCATGTCATGCACCCCCAACCAATCGGGCCGACATCATGTGCCGCTAGGCTTCTCGATCCTAACCATGCGCTAGTGTCCATCATTTTGGCTGGCACTAGTGAATGACGTTGTATCTCGGTGTGCAATATGTGTAGTCGCGTGTTGCTTTGACATACCTGAAATGTCGAGGGAAGGGACTCGTGTCGGAGGTCCAACGAACCAAGGAGGGGTCAATAATGGATGGATGGTGTGGGTGAACCTGGCAAACGGTTCACGGTTTAAGTGAAGCTGGCTAGGTGTGCATGGCTGGGTGCTAGATGGCTAATGAGTGCGCATGCGTCTTTGTACATTGTCAAGGTTCACCGGTGAGTGCCTACTTGGCCACGCGTGCATGCATGGTGTGGGTCCAGTTGGTGTGTGGCGCACGGGACGAGCCTTGGTTGCTAGGGTCCACATCTTGCGGCACGGAGTTCTGAAGCAGATGAAGGGGCAGGCCCCGCACACCGTTCATAGGCCAGACTCGTTTCCTCTCAATGGACAATGGCTCCGAGGCGGCCCTTCTCTTTGGTGGCACATGGCCCATATATATGGACCAAAGAGCTTAGCATGTGATTGTTACCCCATTCCCTGCTATGATTTCATGTGGCCGCAGTATAGATCATGAATTCCCGATGATACTACCCTAGAAATGCGGCAACTGTCCCGAATATGGCACACGTGACCCAAGAAAGGCCAGGACCTAGCATGGGCGTTTGGATTGTTCTCCGTTGACCCGAGAGAAAGCACCGATGAAAACGGAGGAACAGGCCCGCACTCAGTGCGCAAACCGGATGCGTTACCTCAAGGTAGCTAGATCCAAACCATGCACCCCCGCCGTCTAGACTCACGTGGCGCACCACTGACGCACTAGACCCACACCACTTCCACCGGCCCCCAAGCCCAAGAATTCCCCCGGGTAGACTCATATGTCGCACGCCACAAAATAGAATTAGCACAAGACTTCCACCCCGACTCACCAGGTTACTACCTTGTGCACCCCTAGCCAACATGATACACTGCATGCACCTAGAGCCACCTGGGCCCACAGCATGCACCACTACACGTACATGTCCACAAAACGAACTAACCCATAATCAACTTTTTGTTGCCAAAACAATTTAGTTATTTTTATAATGGCTTGAAAATAGCAAGGTTTCTGTTAAATAATAATTTCCTTAATTACAATAAGGTCCATTTTGTAACCACACAAAAATCCTACCTTCCCTCGAAAAAAAGATTTCTTCTCTCACGATCACGATGGCCTCACCCTATAATCTAGGAGTCGATCCAATCCCACGGGGGCCAAGTTGCATGTAGTAGATATTTTTGGTTGGTTGCAAATTTCTCTCCAAAACGGTTTATTATGAGAAAATCACCTTATATTTTTTTACTTCCAAACACATGTGGCGACAAAAGCATGGAACAAAATCGTAGGAGGCACGGTTGGATACGTGCACAAGCTGTCTTTTTCTACTACAACTGGACCTGTTGGCAAATTGCATGTGCACGTGTCATGTTTCAATTTATGTTGAAAATTATGTTGTACACATTTACATAGGCGATCGAGTTGTTGTTTTCATATGTTAATAATCCCTACATATTGACCACGTGACACATGCGGTAAGCAATCCAAACAATTCAAAAAAATCCCTAAATATTGAATTTAAGCATGCTCCTAGAAATTATCAGTCATAGAACCAACATCTCTTTCATAGAGATTAAGGTACTTCCACATTAAATCTAATACAATAAATTCAAAGGATCAACTTAATACATTAACATCACATAGGGATGTAGCCCAGGAATCCAATGAGTAGAGAGAAAAGGAGGAACAAAAGCTGGAAGAAGAAGGACCAGCCAGCAGCAGCGCCATCAGCCTCCTAGCCTCACAACTCCAGGTCTCCAGCCTTGTGAACTCTAGTTTTTTCCTGCGAAACACGAATGGAAAAGTTGCTGTTATAGGTTAGGACTTAGTGAAAATTATAGTTATGTTGAAACAGTTATAATGACAAACAGTGTTGACATGATGGTTACAACAAGCAAACAAAACCAAGCTCACAAGTGCAACTTACTTTTAACATCAAACAATTATATTAACATCGCCACTTTAGAGCAAGATTTTACCATGCAACATAAACTTGTCATAGCAACAAAAGGCATGGCATGAAAGTATTGACAACATAATGCAAATAAATTTTAGGAAGCATGGCCATAGAAGTTATATTTTTAGTGGCAACCTTCAAGCAAAGTTGCATAGTTTTATAACAGAAAGAGCTGCTGTTATTGGTAGAGGCACACTGAGGTTGGCTAGTCATCGAGGATGACCAGTGGGCCAGGGGCCACATGACTGGGAGCATTTGTGTGTGTGTGAATGCCGTGGGACCCGGATGTCAGTGGCTTACTTTGAAAACAAAATGGGGATTTATAGTTTAGTGGGAACCATCAAGCAAATTCGCAAAGTTTTATAGCTGACAGATTTATACTTGCTGAGATGCACAGAGTAAAATGATGGCATGTTGGAGGCAATAAATAAATATGCTACATGGCTTGTCATGGCATCTAATTGCACAGAATGCTAAGTACAAATAATGGAGAACAAGACATACAACATGAGCATCTCCATAAGAGCTGGTAGCTCTACCAAAAAGAAATCAACAACTCAAAAAAAAGGTTCAACTATAGTATCAAGCACTTAATAATAGAAAGACACATAACAAATTTTTGGAGTAGAAGTGCAGGTGAACATCAAATACTACCACTACAATAGTATAAATTTAGCCTAGGGTTCATATACATCATAATCCAGCCCCCAAAAGCATGTACTCAATCACTACCACCACAACTGTAAGCACGAGCAGTAGGACGATTAAGAGTGGGGAAGCTTACCCTAAACAACGGTACTACCGCCGTTCAGACGAGGGGAGCGGCGAGGGAAGCATGGAGAACGACGGGGAAGCGATGTCGCGACCACTATCCTCCTCCTCTTGCGCTTCGGAGTCATCTCTGACTCGGTTGCAGGCTCCACAATCTGCAATGGCACCTCGTGCACCGTGGGTTCCTGATCCAGTGGATGTTCTACCCTGGATCTGAACGCCCACCACCTGCGCCTGTCCCACGGGCTGGACGAATTGGCCTGCCCCATCGCCCATAGGAGGATCTCGATGTCATGCCTCAGTTGTGCGGGCAGGGGAAAAAGCTTTTTCTTCTCCCTGGATGTCATTTCCCTCAAAGTGGCCCTTGCCGTCTAGTGGAACTGCCTTATGTTGTTAAACCAAGAGTGGATCTCCATCAACCTGGCCATCTTTACCTGGTCGCCCCCGGTGATCTCCACGAAGTCGGCGTTCTCCCCGCTGGCGATCTGCTCCTCCATCGAGGTTCTTGCGTGGATAGAAGAAGGGGGTGGGATGTGGAAGAGGAGATGAGAAAATTTGCGGCCGCGAGAAGGAGGAGAAGGAGAGGGAGAAGATGTCGCGGTTATAATGGCGATGGGTGAGGGGAAGGACGATGGCGGCGGCGGTTCTGCATTGGATGAGAGGGGCGGCGGTTTTGCATTGGATGAGAGGGGCGGCGCGTGATTGTTTTCTTTCTATGACTTTTTTTGAGACAATTTTTTCCTATGACTAAAATGCCAGAGATTAAAACGGTTCCAAAAAAGCCCAACCACTGTAAAACTTTGTATAATAAATATAGATAATTCGGGCCAACCAAATCCCACAACATGAATTAATAGTACGCTTACAACTTAAATAACACCAAGTCAAATATAGATAGATAGATTTTTTAGCTAAAAAAGATAGATAGATAGATAGATGGCCTCCGCTTCTCCACCAGGCTCCTCCTTCCTCCTCCTCCAGGCGCCCTTCACTGCTCCTCCACGGTGTTGTTGATGGGGTATGGCAGAGTGTGCATGCGCTCGTCGGTGGGGAAGACGTTGTCGTAGTCCATGAAGATGTTATGGGTGGTGAAAGCTATGAACTCGCAGCCACACCAGAACACACGGCCGAGGAGGTAGAACGCGTCGAAGGGGTTAGTGAAGTGGGCAAGGATAACAACCACAACCCCGTTGTGGATGACCTCCTCGACTCGGAACATCCTTGGAGATCCCCAAGGGAGGTGCCCGTAGCCGGTCCAAAGGAAGAAGTCGGTGAGCCCCCTTGCACCCCTCCACCTTGACATCGCCCACACACGAAGGGTGCTCTCGACGTACACCCCGGCAGGGTAGAGCATCTCCGGCACGGTGGGGGGGGGGAAGCGGTAGGTTGGCCCGGTGTACTGCATGGCTGCGGCGGGCTGGTTCTTGGGGCTGTTTGTGGTGAAGAAGAAGAAGGGCAGGCGCAAAATGCAGGTGGGAGAGTATGGGAGATGGATGAAGGGTGTGAGAGGAAGAGGAACATGATAGGTGGCTTAAATAGCCACCGTGGCAGTAATGGGGTCAAATGTGAACAAATTTTCCACCCACCGCGGCATCGGGAGTGTACACGCGTGGGAAACTATAGTGTGAATCAAAATGCGAAGTTTAAGTGCTGGCCTATGTGCCATCGGTCGGGTCAACCAGGGACGGCTTTGCGGCGCGCGCTCCTTCGCGTATGTGCACGCATGCAACGTAGGCTGAAGCGGACGCATGCATGCAACCGCATGCAACGTAGGCTTGCTCGGGCGCATGCAACGGCGGCGGACATCGCTCGGTCCAACGGGTGGGCTTCTTTACACAACCCAACGACACGATGCATGGCAGCCCACCCTCGAGCGCAGAAAATACAGGCGCATAAAAAAACATAAGTATTAGTATGATTTATCGACGCGAAAGCCCTAGATAATCCTTACAATGTCAAAGAGCTACGAAACTTGGCAATGATGCTAGTCATGTTGGTACAAGGTTGTTGGTCCACTTCAAGGATGTCAACAAAAACATGCTTCGAGACGGACCCTTCCCGTCCCGAAAGGCCTCCCATGAAGCAGGTTCAGAATGACACCAAATTTTGCCAGGATGTAAGTCCAATGAGATCAACACTTGTTCATGTTGGCCAATGTGGGACTGACCGTCGAAGGAGATAAAGATTGATACTTGTTCATGTGGGCCCATATTTTTTTACATTTGG
Source organism: Triticum urartu (assembly GCF_003073215.2). Taxonomy (NCBI): domain Eukaryota; kingdom Viridiplantae; phylum Streptophyta; class Magnoliopsida; order Poales; family Poaceae; genus Triticum; species Triticum urartu. The sequence continues at coordinate 32,054,080 of NC_053022.1, forward strand.
TGTCGATAGAACACAAAAAACAAACATGACTATATGCTTTTAGGTCTTCACCCTCCCCAATTTGTTGGCCAACTCAACAGGTTTTGCCTTAAGATGCAACCTCTTTTTGTAAGCTGCAATTGTTGTGGTTTTGGAATGCTGGTTCTCTTTCCTGCTGAACGGGCATTTAAAGAGACCGTTACGCCGGTACACAATCTTTGCAGCCATGAGCCACTTGAAGATTTTCTTTCTGAAAGCTTCCCTCAGCTGTAGGTAGTTCTCCCATTCTTCCAAATCTGCAATCTGGTATTAGAAGAAGAAAAATCTCATGCCAGGGAATTGTACGTTATATCAAAGGCAGGTAATAGATTGTTTTTTCTTTGTATTGGTTTCCTAAAACTTTGGTTATATGAAAGACATGCATAAAATGGAATACAAATGATCCATTCATCTAAATTTGCAAACCCTAGGACTGATAACCGTATAATTAATAAAAAAAGGTGAACAGTACGATTATCTATACAAATAGCGAGGAATAACAAGAGAGCAATTTCTCGGGTTAACCTCGAGAAGGCAAATTCTAGGGTTAATATCTGCAGACACTAACCGATTCGTCGTCGTTGGTGCTGTGTTGTACCAGCTGCGGCTGCGAATCGGCGACGACGACGTCCTTGTCGACCAGTTCCTTCATGGGGTCCACATCCGCCGCACGGAGCGCACCAGCCACGCACCCTCTCCCGGCAGGTAGGATCATCCTCGCCGGCAAGAATGTGGGCTTTTTGGCGGCGGCGAGTAGTGGGCGGCGACGAAGACGTGGGTGGATAGGCAGAGGCGATCGAGCGCTGGAGGCGGGAGCGAGATTTGGGGAGTGAAAATTCAATTTGATTGGGAGAGAGAGGTCAAGGCCGCGCACAATTTGTCACTTTTGAAATTTAGGTACAAACATGCACGTATACGGCATCATGCACACCCAGAGATTTGGCCGAACCAACCAATCAACCAACCAAGTAAAAGAAAAAGTGCACAATGTCGGTCCACAAACGTGGCAACATAAACCGAACACCAAAATAGTGTGTTAAAAAACAACAAAATTGGAGGGACGTTTTTTTTGTTTTGCGCAGTACTACTAAATACTAGAAGGGAGAACTACTGAAAAAAATACTAGAAGGGACAGTTGGCACATTTAATTTCACATGGCATCTCCTAGCTTTTTTGTTCATCGCTAGCTATGTTGTACTGATTAGGTAAAATGAATGGATAATTATTAAACCCTAGCTCTTGTCAAGGTTTATTGGTGTGTGTCTACGTGGCCAAGTGTGCTTGTACGGTGTGGGTCCAGGTGAGTGTGATGCATGGCACGGGCCTTTGTGGTTAGGGCCCACATGAAGCGGCACCGAAGTTTGAGGAAAGTGAAGGATCGAGCCCCACACACCGTCCGCATGCCGGACTTGTTACCTCCCATTGGCTATATCCAACATGCAATATGGCCTCGTTTACACTTACCCCGTGTGAGGGTTTATGCATGCCCCTCTCGGTGTTTGACCATACCCTTCATGGGTCATATGATGAGACCACGCCAGCCCCGTGATGCACTGCCTAGGCACAAACCGGGCGCGTTACTCTCGGTAGCTAGATCCAAACCATGCACCCCCGCTGTTTAGACCCAAGTGGAGTAGCACCTAGACACATGACCCGCGACACTTGTGCCAGCCCCCAAACCATGCATCCCCGCCGTGTAGACTCACACGTGGACATGTGTGCATGCATGTTGTGGGTTCAGCTGAGTGTGATGCACATGAAAGGCCTTGGTTACTAGGTCTAACATCACGCGGCACCGAGATCTGAGACAAATGAAGGAACGGGCCCCGCACTCCCTTCACAGGGCGGACGCATTCCCACTCTGTGGCTTGATCCAGCATGGGATATGGCCCCAGTTGCCCACAGCCTACGTGAGGGCCTACGCATGCCACTCTCGATGTTTTAGCACACCCTCTAGGGGTCGTATGATTACACTTGCGCTAGGTCCCGTGAATTTTCGGCCCCTCGATAATTTGCATGGATTATAACGCCAGATGATGAGCATCATAGCCTAGAGAACGGCGTCGAGGCCACCCCTCCCTTGGGTAGCATATGGTGCATATATGGACCAAAGAGCTTAACATGGGGCTTTCATCCCAATCCTTGGTATGATTTCATGTGGCCGCCGTAGATCTTGAACTTCCGATGTTACAACCCTAGAAATGCGGTAAATGTCCCGAATATGGGAGGGAGGGGGGGAGGCGGGAAGGCCACACAATAAACGATCCCCATAATTTTATGTTTGTTTCATCTGGCAAGACAAACAAGTTTTTTAAAATAAGGGTTTTTAGCATGTTTTAATAAGGATTTTATAATTTCACATTATAAGGTGCTTATTTTTCCCTAAAACAAATGTGTTGTAAATGCACAAAGCTCCACATTGAGCCTCTCACCATCACGTTCACGTTGAACGCACCCTAAAATGAAGGAGAGGTAGATCGAATCTCCCCACGGGGGGCAACCTCCAGCTAGTAGCTAAATATGGTTAGTTGAGAATTTCTCCCCAAGTCGTTTTTTGAGGCAAAATCACTTTCTTTTTTTCCTCCAATATTGTGGCGAAATACATGGAAGAAAAATCGTGGGAGGCACAGTGGAACGAGTGCACCTGTTTTTCCCCTCCAAAAGTGCACTAGTTGCCATATTGCATGTGACGTGTCACCTGTACAAACAATTGAATTGTCATTTTTATTTTGTTAACAATTCCTAAATATTGAATTTCAGCATGCACCTACCCCATGTCAGTTAGGTCAAATTTGTTTTATCCAAGCTCCGCCAGCGACCGTGCAGATTCTTGTACCATGCACGTGCTGCTCCGGGCCTCTGGCGTCCGGTACCGGACAAGGGAATCTAGATGTGATGCAATACAATTCATGTTGACCCATATCATGCACCCTTAGCCAACCAAGCTGACAACATGCACCGCTAGCCACCTCGATGTAGACCATGCGGTAGTGTCCATGATGGGCAAAGATGCTCAGTTGGACATGTTTGCTGGCACTAGTGCATGATGCCCAATCTCGGTGTGCAAGACGGGTAGCCGTGTGTCGCTTTGACATGCTTGGCTTATGGAGGGAGGGACTGGTTGGAGAACTAACGAACCGAGGTGGGGTCAAGGGTGGATGGATGGTGTGGGTCAACTTGGGTAAAGGGAAATGATTTGAGGCCATTTGAACAATGGATGCCATGGCTATGGTCATGAGCTACCTCACTTGCCTTACCACGAAATTTTTCATAAGGGGACAGTGTAAACCTAAAAATTTTGAGTTTTATTTTTGGATATCCTGTTTGTTACATTTATGGCATCGTGTACAACAAATTTGGGGTTATTTTGGAGATGGTCAAAAAAATCACTTCATTACAAACGGACCGTTTGGTCTCACTTAAGCGAGTTTTTCTAACAAGGTGGTTTTTTCGACCACATTCAAATCACCTGAAATTTTGTACACATGATCTTTTCATAAACATAGACGGAATTTGAAAGTTTTCCATTTTTTAGAATTTTATATAATTTATAGTGGCTCAGTGAAACTCATGTACATACCTCTGACTTTACCCTAAGGGGACAGTGTAAACTTCATTATTGCTGAATTTTCTTTGATAATCATGTTTATTACATGGATGTGACTGTGTTAAAAAAATTGGGTGATTTGGAAAAGAAAAAGCCCACCAACTAACAGGAGATATCAAACCCCACGGCATGCATACGACTAGAAACCCGACAACCAGATGGGCCAGGATGCAGACCCGTGGGACATTGATTTCTCCTGCTAGTAGGCCCCACAGGGCATACACAGAAGTGGATAGGGAACTTGCTGTTTCAGTGAGAGAGGCTCATGCAATTGGTGTCTCAGCCGCGTATATAAGTAGGTGCGTGCGCATCTCACTTGGCGAGGTGGGACTAAACTCCCACCACCCGTCAGTTGCGCCCGGTGCGTCTCAGCGTTGGGCTGACCCAGGCGAACCTCACCCGCGTGCTGGACCACGCGTCCCTGTAGATGGTTGGGCTGGCCCATCATCTACGCATATCCTTTTTCTTTTTTGTTTTTCACATATTCTCTTTCATTTATTATTATACAGTTCTAAAACAAAGGTTGTTATAAACGCACAGAACTCCTTCTTCAGCCTCTCACCATCACGTTCACGTTGAACTCACCCTAAAATCAAGGAGAGGTAGATCAAATCTCCCCATGGGGGACAACCTCCACGGAGTAGCTAAATATGGTTACTTCAAATTTTCTTCCCAAGTCGTTTTTTGAGGGGAAAATTCATTTTTATTTTTTCCTCCAATATTTGTGGCGATATACATGGAACAAAAATTGTGGGAGGCACGGGGGCTACCTGTTTCCCCCCCCCTCCAAAAGTGCACTTGTTGCCAAAATGCATGTGAACGTGTCATATTCCACATTTTCCTTAATACATGTTGTATACCTGCACAAACAATTGAATTGTCGTTTTCATTTTGTTATCAATTCCTAAATGTTGAACTTCAGCATGCACCTATCCCATGGCGTCTCATCCAAGCTCCCACATCAACCACGCAGATTCTTCTACCATGCATGTGTGCTGCTCTGACGTCTGGTACAAGAGAGGGGAATCTTGATCCGATGTGATGCGATTCATGTCTATCCATAGCATGCGCCGCTAGGCAACCGGGCCGACAACATGCACCGCTAGCCGCCTCGATCCAGGTAATGGGCAAAGATGCTCAGCTGGACATGTTTGTTGGCACTGGTGCATGATGCGCCAATCTTGGTGTGCAAGACGTGTAGCCGTGTGTCGTTTTAACATGCTTGGCATACCGAGGGAAGGGACTCGTCGGAGATCCAACTAACCGAGGTGGGGTCAAGGGTGGATGGATGGTGTGGGTCAACTTGGCTAAAGGTTTACGGTGGGTGTCTACGTGGCAAGTGTGCATGCATGGTGTGAATCCAGCTGTGTGTGATGCACTGGACATGCCTTTTTGGATAGGGCCCACATGAAGCGGCAACGAATTTTGAGGAAAATGAAGGAATGGCCCCACACTCCGTCTGCATGCCGAACTCGTTCCCTCCATTGGCTACATCCAGCATGCGATATGGCATGCCTTCCACATAGCCCGCGTTAGGGCTTCTGCGTGCCGCTCTCGGTGTTTGACCACACCCTTCATGGGTCATACGACGAGACCACGCCAGGCCCCGTGAAGCACCGCCTAGACACAAACCGGACGCGTTACCTTTTGGTAGCTATTGTTGGGGAACGTAGTAATTTCAAAAAATTTCCTACGCACACGCAAGATCATGGTGATGTATAGCAACGAGAGGGGAGAGTGTTGTCTACGTACCCTCGTAGACCGACAGCGGAAGCGTTATGACAATGCGGTTGATGTAGTCATACGTCTTCACGGCCCGACCGATCAAGCACCGAAACTACGACACCTCCGAGTTCTAGCACACGTTCAGCTCGATGACGATCCCCGGACTCCGATCCAGCAAAGTGTCGGGGAAGAGTTTCGTCGGCACGATGGTGTGGTGACGATCTTGATGTTCTACCGTCGCAGGGCTTCGCCTAAGCACCGCTACAATATTATCGAGGAGTATGGTGGAAGGGGGCACCGCACACGGCTAAGAGAACGATCATGAAGATCAACTTGTGTGTCTATGGGGTGCCCCTGCCCCCGTATATAAAGGAGTGGAGGAGGGGAGGGCCGGCCCTCTCTATGGCGCGCCCTAGGGAGTAGGATTCCCCCTTTCCTAGTTGGATTAGGACTTGGGGGGAAGGAGGAAAGGGAAGAAAGGAAGGGGGGGGGCGCCGCCCCCCTCCTTGTCCAATTCGGACTTTGGGGGGAAGGGGCGCGCAGCAGCCCCTAGGCCTCCTCTCCTCTTCCTCCACTAGGCCCATTAAGGCCCATTAGGTTACCGGGGGGTTCCGGTAACCTCCCGGTACTCCGGTAAAATACCGATTTCACCCGGAACACTTCCGATGTCCAAACATAGGCTTCCAATATATCAATCTTTATGTCGCAACCATTTCGAGACTCCTCGTCATGTCCGTGATCACATCCGGGACTCCGAACAAACTTCGGTATATCAAAATATATAAACTCATAATGAAACTGTCATCGTAACGTTAAGCGTGCGGATCCTACGGGTTCTAGTACAATGTAGACAAGACCGAGACATGTCTCCGGTCAATAACCAATAGCGGAACCTGGATGCTCATATTGGCTCCTACATATTCTACGATGATCTTTATCGGTCAAACCGCATAACAACATACGTTGTTCCCTTTGTCATCGGTATGTTACTTGCCCGAGATTCGATCGTCGGTATCTCAATACCTAGTTCAATCTCGTCACCGGCAAGTCTCTTTACTCGTCTCGTAATACATCATCTCACAACTAACTCATTAGTTGCAATGCTTGCAAGGCTTATGTGATGTGCATTACCAAGAGGGCCCAGAGATACCTCTCCGACAATCGGAGTGACAAATCCTAATCTCGAAATACGCCAACCCAACATGTACCTTTGGAGACACCTGTAGAGCTCCTTTATAATCACCCAGTTACGTTGTGACGTTTGGTAGCACACAAAATGTTCCTCCAGTAAACGGGAGTTGCATAATCTCATAGTCATAGGAACATGTATAAGCCATGAAGAAAGCAATAGCAACATACTAAACGATCGAGTGCTAAGCTAACGGAATGGGTCAAGTCAATCACATTATTCTCCTAATGATGTGATCCCGTTAATCAAATAACAACTCTTTGTCTATGGTTAGGAGACATAACCATCTTTGATTAACGAGCTCGTCAAGTAGAGGCATACTAGTGACACTCTGTTTGTCTATGTATTCACACATGTATTATGTTTCCAGTTAATACAATTCTAGCATGAATAATAAACATTTATCATGAAATAAGGAAATAGATAATAACCTTATCATTGCCTCTAGGGCATATTTCCTTCAGTCTCCCACTTGCACTAGAGTCAACAATCTAGTTCACATTGCCATGTGATTTAACACCAATAGTTCACATCATTATGTGACCAACACTCAAAGGGTTTACTAGAGTCAATAATCTAGTTCACATCGATATGTGATTAACACCCAAAGAGTACTAATGTGTGATCATGTTTTGCCTGTGAGAGAAGTTTAGTCAACGGGTCTGCCATATTCAGATCCGTATGTATTTTGCAAATTTCTATGTCAACAATGCTCTGCACGGAGCTACTCTAGCTAATTGCTCCCACTTTCAATATGCATCCAGATTGAGACTTAGAATCATCTGGATCAGTGTCAAAGTTTGCATCGACATAACCCTTTATGACGAACCTTTTGTCACCTCCATAATCGAGAAACATATCCTTATTCCACCAAGGATAATTTTGACTGCTGTCCAGTGATCTACTCCTAGATCACTATTGTACTCCCTTGCCAACATCAGTGTAGGGTATACAATAGATCTGGTACACAACATGGCATACTTTATAGAACCTATGGCTGAGGCATAGGGAATGACTTTCATTCTCTTTCTATCTTCTGCCGCGGTCGGGTTTTGAGTTTTACTCAATTTCACACCTTGTAACACAGGCAAGAACTCTTTCTTTGACTGTTCCATTTTGAACTACTTCAAAATCTTGTCAAGGTATGTACTCATTGAAAAACTTATCAAGCGTCTTGATCTATCTCTATAGATCTTTGATGCTCAATATGTAAGTAGCTTCACCGAGGTCTTTCTTTGAAAAAACTCCTTTCAAACATTCCTTTATGCTTTGCAGAATAATTCTACATTATATCTGATCAACAATATGTCATTCACATATACTTATCAGAAATGCTGTAGTGCTCCCACTCACTTTCTTGTAAATACATGCTTCTCCAAAAGTCTGTACAAAACCAAATGCTTTGATCTCATTATCAAAGTGTTTATTCCAACTCCGAGAGGCTTGCACCAGTCCATAAATGGATCGCAGGAGCTTGCACACTTTGTTAGCTCCCTTTGGATCGACAAAACCTTCTGGTTGCATCATATACAACTCTTCTTCCAGAAATCCATTCAGGAATGCAGTTTTGACATCCATCTGCCAAATTTCATAATCATAAAATGCGGCAATTGCTAACATGATTCGGACAGACTTAAACATAGATACGAGTGAGAAACTCTCATCGTAGTCAACACCTTGAACTTGTCGAAAACCTTTTTGCGACAATTCTAGCTTTGTAGATAGTAACACTACTATCAGCGTCCGTCTTCCTCTTGAAGATCCATTTAATCTCAATGACTCGCTGATCAATGGGCAAGTCAATCAAAGTCCATACTTTGTTCTCATACATGGATCTCATCTCAGATTTCATGGCCTCAAGCCATTTCGCGGAATCTGGGCTCATCATCGCTTCCTCATACTTCGTAGGCTCGTCATGGTCAAGTAACATGACCTCCAGAACAGGATTACCGTACCACTCTGGTGCGGATCTCACTCTGGTTTACATACGAGGTTCGGTAGTAACTTGATCTAAAGTTACATGATCATCATCATTAGCTTCCTCACTAATTGGTGTAGTAGTCACAGGAACAGATTTCTGTGATGAACTACTTTCCAATAAGGGAGCAGGTACAGTTACCTCATCAAGTTCTACTTTCCTCCCACTCACTTCTTTCGAGAGAAACTCCTTCTCTAGAAAGGATCCATTCTCAGCAATGAATATCTTGCGTTCGGATCTGTGATAGAAGGTGTACCCAACATTTTCTTTTGGGTATCCTATGAAGATTTACTTCTCCGATTTGGGTTTGAGCTTATCATGTTGAAACTTTTTCACATAAGCATCGCAGTCCCAAACTTTAAGAAATGACAGCTTAGGTTTCTCGTCAAACCATAGTTCATACGGTGTCGTCTCAACGGACTTAGATGGTGCCCTATTTAACGTGAATGTAGCTGTCTCTAATCCATAACCCCAAAACGATAGTGGTAATCGGTAAGAGACATCATAGATCGCACCATATCTAATAAAGCACGGTTATGACGTTCGGACACACCATTACACTGTGGTGTTCCAGGTGGCATGTGTATTGAAACTATTTCACATTGTTTTAACTGAAGGCCAAACTTGTAACTCAAATATTTTACTTCTGCGATCATATCGTAGAAACTTCTATTTTGTTACGATGATTCTCCACTTCACTCTGAAATTCTTTGAACTTTTCAAATGTTTCAGACTTGTGTTTCATCAAGTAGATATACTCATATCTGCTCAAATCATTTGTGAAGATCAGAAAATAATGATACCTACCGCGAGTTTCAATATTCATCGGACCACATACATCAGTATGCATGATTTCCAACAAATCTGTTGCTTGCTACATTGTTCCGGAGAACGGAGTCTTAGTCATCTTCCCCATGAGGCATGGTTCGCAAGCATTAACTGATTCATAATCAAGTGATTCCAAAAGCCCATCAGCATGGATTTTCTTCATGCGCTTTACACCAATATGACCTAAATGGCAGTGCCACAAATAAGTTGCACTATCATTATTAACTTTGCATCTTTTGTCTTCAATATTATAAAAATGTGTATCACCACGATCGAGATCCAACAAACCATTTTCATTGGGTGTATGACCATAGAAGGTTTTATTCATGTAAATAGAACAACAATTATTCTCTAACTTACATGAATAACCGTATTGCAATAAACATGATCCAATCATATTCATGCTCAACGCAAACACTAAATAACATTTATTTTAGGTTTAACACTAATCCCGAAAGTATAGGGAGTGTGTGATGATGATCATATCAATCTTGGAACCATTTCCAATACACATCGTCACTTCACCCTTAACTAGTCTCTATTTATTCTGCAACTCCCGTTTCGAGTTATTGTTCTTAGCAACTGAACTAGTATCAAATACTGAGGGGTTGCTATAAACACTAGTGAAGTACACATCAATAACATGTATATCAAATATACCTATGTTTACTTTGCCATCCTTCTTATCCGCCAATTACATGGGGTAGTTCCGCTTCCAGTGACCAGTCCCTTTGCAGTAGAAGCACTTAGTCTTAGGCTTAGGACCAGACTTGGGCTTCTTCACTTGAGTAGCAACTTGCTTGTTGTTCTTCTTGAAGTTCCCCTTTTTTTCTTTGCCCTTTTCTTGAAACTAGTGGTCTCGTCAACCATCAACACTTGATGTTGTTCTTGATTTCTACCTTCGTCAATTTCAGCATTACGAAGAGCTTGGGAATCGTTTCCGTTATCCCTTGCATATCATAGTTCATCACGAAGTTCTACTAACTTGGTGATGGTGACTAGAGAATTCTATCAATCACTATTTTATCTGGAAGATTAACTCCCACTTGATTCAAGCGATTGTAGTACCCAGACAATCTGAGCACATGCTCACTAGTTGAGTGATTCTCCTCCATCTTTTAGCTATAGAACTTGTTGGAGACTTCATATCTCTCAACTCAGGTATTTGCTTGAAATATTAACTTCAACTCCTGGAACATCTCATATGGTCCATGACGTTCAAAACGTCTTTGAAGTCCTGATTCTAAGCCGTTAAGCATGGTGCACTAAACTATCAAGTAGTCATCATATTGAGCTAGACAAACGTTCATAACGTCTGCATCTGCTCCTACAATAGGTCTGTCACCTAGCGGTGCATCAAGGACATAATTCTTCTGTGCAGCAATGAGGATAAACCTCAGATCACGGATCCAATCTGCATCATTGCTACTGAGGGAGTCCTGGATTAGGGGGTGTCCGGATGGCCGGACTATACCTTCAGCCGGACTCCTGGACTATGAAGATACAAGATTGAAGACTTCGTCCCGTGTCCGGAAGGGACTTTCCTTGGCGTGGAAGGCAAGCTTGGCGATACGGATATATAGATCTCCTACCATTGTAACCGACTTTGTGTAACCCTAACCCTCTCCGGTGTCTATATAAACCGGAGGGTTTTAGTCCGTAGGACAACATACAGAACAACAATCATACCATAGGCTAGCTTCTAGGGTTTAGCCTCTCTGATCTCGTGGTAGATCTACTCTTGTACTACCCATGTCATCAATATTAATCAAGCAGGGCGTAGGGTTTTACCTCCATCAAGAGGGCCTGAACCTGGGTAAAACTTCGTGTCCCTTGCCTCCTGTTACCATCCAGCCTAGACGCACAGTTCGGGACCCCCTACCCGAGATCTGCCGGTTTTGACACCGACATTGGTGCTTTCATTGAGAGTTCCTCTGTGTCGTCGCCATTAGGCTTGATGGCTCCTATGATCATCAATAGCGATGCAGTCCAGGGTGAGACCTTCCTCCCTGGACAGATCTTCGTCTTCGGCGGCTTCGCACTGCGGGCCAATTCGCTTGGCCGTCTAGAGCAGATCGAAAGCTATGCCCCTGACCGTCAGGTCAGATTTGGAAGTTTAAACTACACGACGGACATCCGCGGGGACTTGATCTTCGACAGATTCGAGCCACTACCGAGTGCACCGCACTGTCACGAAGAGCATGATCTAGCTCTGCCGCCGAACAATGCCCTGGAGGCCGCACCCGCATCGGCTTCGACCCTTAATTCAGAGCCAACTGCGCCGATCGAGGATGGGTGGTTGGACGCTGCCTCGGGGGCTGTGATCCCAACGGCGATCGAGCCGAACACCAGCCCCGCACTCCGCGAGACTCGTGACTCCAAGGAGCCGGACTCCTCTCCGGACTCCGAACCCTCCGCGCCCCTGCCGATCGAATCCGATTGGGCGCCGATCATGGAGTTTACTGTCGCGGACATCTTTCAGCACTCGCCTTTCGGCGATATTCTGAAGACACTACAGTCTCTCTTTATCAGGAGAGCCCTAGCCGGACTACGGTCAGCAAGGTTGGGATACGGAGGATGAAGAAATTCAAAGCCCACCCACCACCCACTTTGTAGCCACTGTCGACGATTTAACCGACATGCTCGACTTCGACTCCGAAAACATCGACGGTATGGACGCCGATGCAGGAGACGATGAAGAACCAGCACCTTTTGGGCCCTAGAAAGCCACTTCGTCATATGACATATACATGGTGGACACCCCAAAAGAAGGAGATGGCGAGGAACAGCGGAGGATGGCCCCTCCAAGAAATAGCCTAAGCGCCAGCGTCAGCGGCGCCGCTCAAAATCCCACCAAAGCAAATACGGTGATTCCAGCACGGGAGATAATAATACTCCGGAGAGTGCCGAAGAAAACCCCCTCCAGCAAGATTCAGCACAGGAGGATGGAGAAGCCGGCCCTCATGAGAGAGCGGCAGACAGAGAGGTCGAGGACGATAATCATATGCCTCCCTTCGAAGACGAGGCAAGCGTCGACGACGACGAATTCGTCGTGCCAGAGGATCCCGTCGAGCAAGAGCATTTTCAACGCAGGCTTATGGCCACGGCAAGAAGCCTCAAGAAAAAAACAGCAACAGCTTAGAGCTGATCAAGATTTTCTAGTCGACAGATGGACTGAAGTCCTTGCGGTCGAAGAGCATAAACTCGAACGCCCCTCCAAGAACTACCCAAAGCGCAGGTTGCTACCCCGATTAGAGGAGGAAGCACTTAAAACTACATCACCAGCACTTGATACGGCCGACCGGCCACCTCGTGGCCGCGACAGAGAGGCCTCTAGGCCCTCCACTCAAGTCGCACCCCGTACCAAGGCACGGGAAAATGCGCCAGACCTGCGAGATATGTTGGAGGACAAGGCAAGGCAAACAAGATCGATCTACGGATCGCGTGGGCGCCCCACGACTCGAGACGATAACCGTCACGCCGGGCACAAATCCGGTAGGGCTGAACACAGTAGACAAAGATCATTGGAGCTACGTCGTGATATAGCCCAGTACAGAGGCGCCGCACACCCATTATGCTTCACAGACGAAGTAATGGATCATCAAATTCCCGAGGGTTTCAAACCCGTAAACATCGAATCATACGATGTCACAACAGATCCTGCGGTATGGATCGAGGATTATCTCCTTCATATCCACATGGCCCGCGGCGATGATCTCCACGCCATCAAATACCTCCCACTCAAGCTTAAAGGACCAGCTCGGCATTGGCTTAACAGCTTGCCAGCAGGATCAATCAGTTGTTGGGAGGACCTAGAAGCCGCATTCCGCGACAATTTCCAGGGCACTTATGTGCGACCACCAGACGCCGATGACCTAAGCCACGTAATTCAGCAGCCAGAGGAATCGGCCAGGCAATTCTGGACACGGTTCCTAACAAAGAAAAATCAAATAGTCGACTGTCCGAACGCAGAGGCCCTAGCAGCCTTCAAGCACAATATCCGTGACGAGTGGCTTGCCCGGCACCTTGGACAGGAAAAGACGAAATCTATGGCAGCACTCACGACACTCATGACCCGCTTTTGCGCGGGAGAAGACAGCTGGCTTGCTCGTAGCAACAATATGACCAAGAACCCCGGTAATTCGGATACCAGGGACAGTAGTGGCAGGTCACGTCGCAACAAGCAGAAGCGCCGCGTTAACGGCGACAATGCTGAGGATACGACAGTTAATGCCGGATTCAGAGGCTATAAATCCGGTCAGCGGAAAAAGCCATTCAAAAGAAATTCTAGAGGCCCGTCTAGTTTGGACCGAATACTCGACCGCTTGTGCCAGATACATGGCACCCCCGAAAAGCCGGCCAATCACACCAATAGGGATTGTTGGGTGTTCAAGCAGGCATGCAAGTTAAATGCCGAATATACCGACAAGGGGCTGCATAGCGATGATGACGAAGAGCCCCGGCCGCCGAACAACAGTGGACAGAAGGGTTTTCCCCCACAAGTGCGGACGGTGAACATGATATACGCAACCCACATCCCCAAGAGGGAGCGGAAGCGCGCGTTAAGGGACGTATACGCGGTAGAGCCAGTCGCCCCAAAGTTCAACCCATGGTCCTCCTGCCCGATCACATTTGATCGAAGGGACCATCCCACTAGCACCCGTCATGGCGGATTTGCCGCATTGGTTCTAGACCCAATTATTGACGGATTTCATCTCACTAGAGTCCCTATGGACGGCGGCAGCAGCCTGAACCTGCTTTACCAGGATACAGTGTGGAAAATCTGCATAGATCCGTCGAGGATTAAGCCCACCAAAACGACTTTTAAAGGCGTAATACCAGGTGTAGAGGCCAACTGTACAGGCTCAGTCACACTTGAAGTGGTCTTCGGATCTCCGGATAATTTCTGAAGCGAGGAGTTAATCTTTGACATAGTCCCATTCCGCAGTGGCTATCGCGTACTGCTCAGGCGAACCGCATTCGCCAAGTTCAATGCGGTACCGCACTACGCATACCTTAAGCTCAAGATGCCAGGACCTCGAGGAGTAATTACGGTCAATGGAAACACCGAACGCTCCCTCCGAACGGAGGAGCACACGGCGGCCCTTGCAGCGGAAGTACAAAGTAGCCTCTCCAGGCAGTTCTCCAGTCCGGCCATTAAATGTCCGGACACCGTCAAGCGCGCCCGGAGTAACCTACAACAAGACTGCCTGGCACGTTTTGAGCAGGCGTAGCAATGTGGCACCAACCCCAGCCCTCGCAAAAACGCGACACCAGTGCTTTGCGTACATAACTACGCTCTAGAAATACCATGGGTACAGGGGGAGGGGCACCATCACGGCACGCCCGAAACACGGCTTAAACCGCACCAGGGGCTGCCAATTTTTTAATTTTCTCTTACTTTCAGGACTCCATTCTTCGGAAGGCCTGTTCGGCAGTTCAATTATCGCACAAACGATGCAAGAACCAGGGAAGCAGACAAGCCATGCTGCATTACGGAACTCCCAGGTGGTCTCTATCACGAGCAGTATACCCGTTTCGCATACCATTCCGCAGCCAGCCCCTGGAATGGACATGTTAAATAGTCCAACCTTTTGCTTATCGCATTATTTGTATCATTCTGCTTTGATCGCAGCCCTTTTTAATAAACAATGCATAGCTTTTGTCTATTTTTGCATTACTCTTTTTTTACAAATATATGGTCCTTAACGACATGTTGCACCCATACACTTTGGTACGGCCAAAATACGCCAGGGGCTTTAATACCCCTCAATATGGTGTGAGAAGCCCAAACACTTTAACAAGTGCGGCACCCCGAACTTATAGCATTATATGCATCGGCTCCGAATCATGTCTTGGGTCAATAGTTGGGTTTGCCCGGCTCCTATGTTTTGGTGCCTTACGTTCCGCTATGTCGGCTAAGGTAGCACTAGGAGAACTACTGCGATTGTGCCCCAGTTGAGCTGGGTCGAGCACCTCAGTAGAGAAAGCTAAAACTGACTGTCATGATGAAGCGAGAGCTGGTCGCTGTTCGAGAGGTTTTTCGAGTCCCTAAAGACTTATGCCGCTTAGAGCGAGGAGTCGGCTCTGTCCGGCCAAGGCGTGGATAGCGCCCCGAACTCGGTCTTCCGAATACCAGGGGCTTCGCCGAAATTTAAAATTATAGAATTCTATGGCTAAGTGAGAGTGTTCACGCATTATAGTCCAATTGCCTTATTCGTTGTGCTGAGCGCCTCCCTCGAAGGACCCAAACATGGGAAAAAGAGCGCTCAGGTTTATCCCCGAACAACCCAGCACTAGCGGTATGGGGGCAGAAGCCGACGACTCGTCATCTCTCAGAATTGATAAACAGCCGCATAGAAGGTAATATTTTAAATTCCAACAGCATTGCTAGCGCATATGAACAAGTTTTCAGCGCACGGGACAAAACGAGCGAGTTTTACTCAAAAATTACATCCCTGGAACATTCATCCGCCATAAGGCAGGCACCCTTCAGAACATCCTTATAATAATTCTCGGGCTTGCGATGCTCTTTCCCCGGCGGCGGCCCGTCCTTCACAAGCTTCTCAGCATCCAGCTTGCCCCAGTGGACCTTAGCACGGGCAAGGGCCCTACGGGCACCTTCAATGCAGACGGAGCGCTTGATGACTTCGAGCCTTGGACAGGCCCCCACCAGCCGCCGCACCAGCCCGAAATAGCTCCCAGGCAGAGCCTCTCCCGGCCACAGCCGAACTATGAGGCCCTTCATGGCCTGTTCGGCCGCCTTGTGGAGCTCGACCAGTTGCTTCAGCTGGTCGCTCAGGGGCACGGGGTGTCCGGCCTCAGCATACTGAGACCAGAACACCTTCTCTGTCGAGCTGCCCTCCTCGGCTCGATAGAATGCGGTGGCATCGGACACGCTACGGGGAAGATCTGCGAACGCTCCTGGAGAGCTCTGGATTCGGGTAAGTAACAAGTAACTCACGTTTATGTGTTTGCTTTACATAAAGAATGCCTTACCCGCTGCTATCTTTTTCACCGCATCCAACTCCTGAAGGGTCTTCTGGGATTCGGCCTTGGCAGACTTGGCATTTTTAATAGCCACCGCGAGCTCGGATGCTCGCGCCTTTGAGTCAAGCTCCAAACTCTCATGTTTTTTCATGAGAGCCTGGAGCTCTTGCCGCACCTTGCCAACCTGGGCCTCATACTTCTCCCGCTCGGTGCGCTCCGTGGCCGCCCTCTTCTCGGCCTCGAGCAACGCTTGCTTAAGGGTCGCCACCTCAGACGTGGCCCCTACAATAGCCATGATAATCCTGTCATTTTTTGCAATTGCACCTTTTTTATATATATTTAAACAAGGTATTTCTTACCTTCCTTGTCCTTGAGCTGCTTCTTGGCATGCCCGAGCTCTTGCTCGGACTGCTCGAGGTTCTGCTTTAGCGTGTCCACTTCCGCAGTCAGTGCAGCGGACGCCAGCAGAGAAGCTTGCATACGCATATTGACTCCTTTTTGTTAGACTCCTGCGAATTTTATTTGATCCTCTATTCGGCTTTTCTTCCCGAACGCCAAACAGAGCATCAGGGGCTACTGTCTATGCGGTAATATTATTTACACATTCTTTACTTACCTCAAAGCCCGTTAAAAGGCTAGCACAAGCTTCAGTCAGTCCACTCTTGGCGGACTGAACCTTCTGGACCACCGCGCTCATAATGGTGCGGTGCTCCTCGTCGATGGAGGCGCCTTCGAGCACCTCCAACAGATTGTCCGGCGCCTCTGGTTGGACGGGGGTCACCGGCACAGTGGGCTTGCTCCTCTTAGAAGGACGTCGCCCGCCGGACTCTGGAACCTTTGAAGGTTCCGGAGCGGTGTCCGGCCTAGAGCCGGACTTGGAGCCCTGGGGGGTTTTATCCCCTTTACTCCTGGAATCCGGGAGGTCGCCTTGCGGCGCCTCCATGACCACCTCCTCCTGGCTTGGAACCTGTTGGGACAACACTTCGGCGTCGTCCATAGGGCGGGGGGAGGTAGCTATCGGAAGCGAATTCACATCCGACGAGTCCAGTGAACCGCTCGACGACGCGTCGAGCCGGTCTTTGGGTGGGCTTCTTAATCATATTCGACATAAGGGAAAGCTGTGCAATAAAGGAATACTATGAATTACTCTGGTATTCAGATACTTACGATTTCGCCAGGGGCTTGGCCCTGAGCGGCCACTCCTCTCCGCTGTCGTCGGCGTTGGTGGAGTAGTCCGGAGGAAGGATTTTCCCCTTCTTGGACCCTTCGGCCTACCCAGTGAGGGCGGCCTTCCTTTTCTTCTCTCCCCCCGCTGGAGGGGGAGAGGTCTCTTCTTCCTCCTCCTCGTCTTCACGGGAGGAATGCGCCTTGGAGCCGTCAGATGATGAACCCGACACCTCCTAGCGCTGGGCACTTTTTCGAGTCCCCGTGGCCTTCTTCGTGGCCTTCTTCTCCGGCACCACATAGGGTGCTAGAACCAGCAGCTTCGCCAAGCGGGCATCGGCTGGGTCTTCGGGCAAAGGAGCCGGACAGTCGATCTGTCCGGACTTTGCCTGCCAATCCAGTCAAAGGTAAGGGATCTTAGATCCCGCATAGAGTTAAACTATGAAAAACTAATACCCTGTAAAAGGTACAAACAACTTACCGCGCTAGCGTGACGCTGCGCGCTGAATCCGCGATCCTCGGTAGCAGATGCGGGAGCCTCGGCGCCCTTGAAAAGCACCTTCCAGGCATCTTCGTACGTCATGTCGAAGAGCCTGCTCAGAGTTCGGTGCTGCGCCGGGTTGAACTCCCACAAATTGAAGGCCCGTTGTTGACACGGGAGGATCGGGCGGATGAGCATAACCTGGACTAGGTTGACAAGCTTGAGCTGCCTGTTCACCAGGGTTTGGATGCATGTTTGCAGTCCCGTCACCTCTTCTTTGCTGCCCCACGACAGGCCCGTCTCTTTCCAGGACGTGAGCCGCGTCGGGGGTCCGGACCGGAAATCGGGGGCTGCGACCCACTCAGGGTCGCGCGGCTCGGTGATGTAAAACCACCCCGATTGCCATTCCTTCAGGGTCTCCAAAAAGGAGCCCTCGAGCCATAAGATGTTGGGCATCTTGCCCACCATGGCGCCTCCGCATTCCGCCTGGTTGCCGCGCACCACCTTCGGCTTGACATTGAAAGTCTTGAGCCATAGGCCGAAATGGGGGCGGATGCGGAGGAAAGCCTCGCACACGACGATAAACGCCGAGATGTTGAGGATGAAGTTCGGGGCCAGATCATGGAAATCCAGGCCGTAGTAGAACATGAGTCCCCGGACGAATGGGTGGATAGGAAAGCCCAGTCCACGGAGGAAGTGGGAAATGAACACTACCCTCTCATGGGGCCTTGGGGTGGGGAGGAGCTGCCCCTCTTCAGGAAGCCGGTACGCGATGTCGTTAGACAAGTATCCGGCCTTCCTCAGTTTTTTGATGTGTCCCTCCGTGACGGAGGAGACCATCCACTTGCCTCCCGCTCCGGACATGGCTGGAAAAGGTTGAGGTGGGGAGTGCGGACTTGGGCGCTGGAGCTCGAGTGCGCGAAAATGGATAGGCAAAGGAGGAAGAAGGCGTAGGTGAAAAGGTGGATCCTTATCCCCTTATATGGGTGGACGCAACTGCGTGTCCCCACGAGCCTGGTAAAACTCGCTTATCTCCAACCGCCGTAATCAATGGCACGGTTGGGTTACCCACGCCCATATTGATGAGAATCCCGGAATAAGGGGACACGATCTCTGCTTCGACGAGACGTGCCAAGGAAACCGCCTCGCATGACACGCTGAGGTGGGACAATAAAACGATTCGAATAAAGGCTTGGCCGTGGTGCGATGTCACAATACAGAATACGTCAGCAGATTAGATTTGTGTAAATATTATTCTCTCTATGGCAATATGTGGAAACTTATTTTGCAGAGCCCGACACTATCTTTGTGTTCAAAATCTTCTATGAAGTACTTGGAGGAGGAACCCGCCTTGCAATGCCGAAGACAATCTGTGCGCCGGACTCGTCGTCATTGAAGCCTGGTTCAGGGGCTACTGAGGGAGTCCTGGATTAGGGGGTGTCCGTATGGCCGGACTATACCTTCAGCCGGACTGCTGGACTATGAAGATACAAGATTGAAGACTTCGTCCCGTGTCTGGAAGGGACTTTCCTTGGCGTGGAAGGCAAGCTTGGCGATACGGATATATAGATCTCCTACCATTGTAACCGACTTTGTGTAACCCTAACCCTCTCCGGTGTCTATATAAACCGGAGGGCTTTAGTCCGTAGGACAACATACAGAACAACAATCATACCATAGGCTAGCTTCTAGGGTTTAGCCTCTCTGATCTCGTGGTAGATCTACTCTTGTACTGCCCATATCATCAATATTAATCAAGCAGGACGTAGGGTTTTACCTCCATCAAGAGGGCCCGAACCTGGGTAAAACTTCGTGTCCCTTGCCTCCTGTTACCATGCGGCCTAGACACACATTTTGGGACCCCCTACCCGAGATCCGCCGATTTTGACACCGACAGCTACTAATATCTTTCAACACAATTTTCCCTAGGAACATATCAAAATAAACATATGAAAGCAACAACGCGAGCTATTGATATACAACATAATTTGCAAAATACTACCAGGACTAAGTTCATAATAAATTTAAGTTCAATTAATCATATTACTTAAGAACTCCCACTTAGATAGACATCCCTCTAATCATCTAAGTGATGACGTGATCCAAATCAACTAAACCATGTCCGATCATCACGTGAGATGGAGTAGTTTTCAATGGTGAACATCATTATGTTGATCATATCTACTATATGATTCACGCTCGACCTTTTGGTCTCCAGTGTTCCGAGGCCATATCTGTATATGCTAGGCTCGTCAAGTTTAACCTGAGTATTCCGCGTGTGCAACTGTTTTGCACCTGTTGTATTTGAACGTAGAGCCTATCACACCCGATCATCACGTGGTGTCTCAGCACGAAGAGCTTTCGCAACGGTGCATACTCAGGGAGAACACTTATACCTTGAAATTTAGTGAGAGATCATCTTATTAAAGCTACTGTCGAACTAAGCAAAATAAGATGTATAAAAGATAAACATCATATGCAATCAAAATATGTGACATGATATGGCCATGATCATTGTCAGTGTACAAAAAGAGGGGTAAACTTTTTTGTACCCCTATAACTGTGCACGGGCAGTCTGAGTCACGGGCACCACCACACTGAGCAAGGCAAGGGAGGTGAGCCAAGGTAAGGCCGAAGCTCAGGAGAAGCAGAACGACGCCAAGACCAAGACCACAAAGAGCAAAGGGGACGAAGCGAACCCCTCCCGGCAAGATCCTTGCCGGGAGGCGGTTTTCGCAAACCCGGCAAGACCCTTGCCGTGGCAGCTCGCCCCACACCTATGGAGTGAGTCACCCTTGAGTCCATTGCCCCCATGGGGCAAGGATTCGGGAGACATCCCCGTGGTGGCATGTAGATCTTTTTGAAGACATTCAAGATCAGATACACCCTTTAGAAGATGATGATCCTTGGCGGGATCCCAGCCAAGGAGGACCACAAGGCCCCCGGCAAGAGCCTTGCCAGGGATGACAGCAGGCGCCACGGCAAGACCCTTGCTGGGGCCCCGGCAAGGCCCTTGCCAAGAACACCCGTAGGGCCACCATCAGGCCCACGCCAGTCAAACCTCCACCGTCATTCGCATGCAGCTGCCGACCCAACCAGCTGGGCAGGCACCTGCGTGGCGACATGCGGATCTTCGTGGAGACCCACCACTGCGCCACCTCAGCTGCCTGCCTGCCTACATGGCACCGCGGGCGCCGCTGGCCAGGGCGCGTGTCGACACGAGAGGGAGCGGCGACGGACGAGACAGGGCTCTCCCCCGTCCCCGATAAAGCAGGGACAACTGGGCAAGACGCATTAAATGCGCCTTGTCATGTAATGCAAGGGATAACCTCACATCACTGTACCCTTTCCACCTCCTGTGTGCCACTGTGGCAACCCCTTTCCTATAAAAGGAGGCTCGAGGCGACCAGGAAGAGGATTCGGAATTTTGGAGCTCCTCACGCCCCATAGCTAGCTCAAGCACACAGATATACAATCCACCAAAGCAGGAGTAGGGTTTTACGCATCCTCGCGGCCCGAACCTGGATAAACGAACCGTGTGCTATCTGTTTGATCCGCTCTTCTCACGACCCCGCGCCCCGCAACCATAGTAGGGATTCTTGTGATCCCATAGGTGTCGTTCCCACCGACATCTTTGGCGCGCCAGGTAGGGGGAGCAGTTGTGAGAATCGGCTTTAGCAGTTAGTTCGCCGCTTCTTCATCATCATGGCGCCCAAGAAGAAGGCAACGGTGGTGGTTGGCCCGTTGGAAGCCGGACATCCCGTCCCGACATGGGCGAGCAGTGGATCGGTCGCAGAAAGGACCCGGGGCACCGTTCACGAACACCAACACCGTCCCAGCAGCCAGAGTTTGGGAGGCGGCGATGTTCATGCGCCTGGTAATGGGCCGCACGCCGCCAAATCCAGAGACGGAGCCAGGCCCTCCGCGGGTGGAGCGGGGCCTTCCAAGATCGCTGCCACCCCGCCCGAAGGCGATGCGAGGGCCACCAAGACTCCCACACCGGCGCCGACGGCGCGCTCCTCTCAAGCGGCGCGCGACGAATGGTGTAATCACGCCGAAGACCCCGGGCGTCGCCGCGGGAAGAGCCCCGAGCGCCACTCCCGGGAGGTAGAAGACCTGCCCGCTCGCCGAGGCGCTGGTGAAGATGGCATGCGACCGCGGGGTCATGATAGAGCTCCTTCTGACATCGTCAGAAGTCGAAGCGCGTTGCGATCCGTGCAGGTTTCGCTGCCACCAACGCCAGCAGAAGCCCTGGCGCACGCGCGCAGTTGCCCCTCGATTTTCCTCCCACTACGGGGAAACTCGACGAATGGAGAGCCACTATCCGAAGCCTTGTTGCGGTGGCCAACAAAGATGAACCAAGTCCGGTGGAGCCCCCGGGTCGACGCTCCGACAGAGTCCCACGCACCAGTGGCAGGAAAGTCGGCGGCGCCGCGACCACGGTGCTCTCGCCTCCTCCCCGTCCGGTACCGCGGACGCCAGCCCGTCGCGACGTTACGGGCGACGAAATCTCCATAGCGTCGTCCGACCCGCGGACCCACTGTGACCAGCGCCAAGTCCTTCAGGAACGAGAACATGAAGACGCTCGAACCACTATCGAGCGCCGGCACGGAGTGCGCCACCAGTCAGACAGGCGAGCAGGGCCTGCTGTGAACCACCCGGCACCGGAGAGCCCTGGAGGCCTACCTTACGAGGTAGGCTGCCCGGCTTTTACCCGTGAGCTGTGGCAGTTCCAGTGGCCCACTCACCGCACCTTCAAACCTGACGTGGGTGAAAATTACAGCGGCAAGACCCACCCATCCGAGTTCCTCAACATCTACACCATTGCGATGCAAGCTGCCGGAGCCCGCGACGATAAGGTGCTTGCGAATTACTTTCCGTTGGCTCTTGAACCCAACACCATGTCATGGTTGATGCACTTGCCGGTAGACTCTATTTCCTCCTGGTCGGATTTGTGCCATGAGTTTGTGGGCGCCCTTACTGGAGGCCACCAAGCCCATGGCCAAGCGAGCGACCTGCATGTCATTCCCCAGAAGGGAGGCGAGAGTCTCCGCAAGTATATACAGAGGTTCAGCCGGATACAGTACAATATCCCTGATGTTCACCCTACCGCCATCATCAGCGCGTTCCATCAGAACGTGCGTAACTGCAAGATGCGCGAAGAGCTGGCAATGAACAAGGTGAAAGATGTAGCAGAACTCTATGTTCTTGCTGACTGATGTGCCCGGGCTGAAGAGGGAAGGAAGTACCCCGGCGAAGACGCCGGCGTGGAAACCGACTCCTCAGATGAAGATACTGCCGCCCCGGCGAAGAAGGGCCGGCGCCGCAACAGGAAGCACAAAGGTAAAGCCGTGCTTGCCGTCAAGGGATCTGATGACACCGTCTCCACCAAGAAAACCAAGGCAGATGACCCCGGCAAGGAAATTGCCGGATGTGTCGCCTGTCGGGCCTTGGCGGTTGTCGAGAAGCCAGGAAACTCCGACAAGCTATACTGCAAGATCCATCACACCAAAGGCCATGCTCTCCAAGACTGCTGACAGGTTGAGCTCCTCGTTGAGAAGCAGAGGGCTGAATATGAGAGGCGGGACAAGGAGAAGGGCGAAGACGGTGCTAAGGGGTCCGGCAAGAAGCGTGACGGCCAGGCGGGCCGTCACGGCAAGGATAAACAACAGGAGAGGCCCGCCCGGGGCCATGACAAAAAGCCAGAAGACGACGATCACGAAGAGGACGACGAATCCGGCGACCAAGAGTTTCAGAAAGCTACAGAGGCCATGTGCATTGACGGCGGCGCCTCGCTGCATACTTCTCACCGCCAGCTTAAACAGTGGGCGCGAGAGATTACAGCGGCAGAGCCGTCGTTTGATGCCCAAAGGCCGCTGAAGTGGTCCAGCACACCTATCATTTTTGACATTGAGGATCACCCTGATCGCACTACTGCGGTCGGGTGCTTGCCATTGTTGGTTTCACCAACAATACGCAACCTCAAGGTGACAAAGATGCTAGTCGATGTCGGGGCTGGTCTGAACTTGATCTCGCCTGCCGTGATCGAGAAACTGCAGATTCCTGATGGAGACCTCGAAGAGACGGGCATGTTTCAGGGGGTCAACCCGGGAAGAAGCCAACCTAAGGGAAAGGTCACGCTACCCGTGACTTTTGGAAGCGATCTGAACTACAGGACGGAGAGGATCGTGTTTGATGTTCCCAAGATCCCTTTGCCCTACAACGGGATCCTTGGCCGCCCAGCGCTGGCCAAGTTCATGGCGGCGTCACACTACGCCTACAACACCCTGAAGATGCCAGGACCTGTGACGA
Source organism: Triticum urartu (assembly GCF_003073215.2). Classification (NCBI taxonomy): domain Eukaryota; kingdom Viridiplantae; phylum Streptophyta; class Magnoliopsida; order Poales; family Poaceae; genus Triticum; species Triticum urartu. The sequence continues at coordinate 32,078,372 of NC_053022.1, forward strand.
TCATCACCATCCCCTCCGAAAAGAAAGATGCGTTGATTTGCGCTGACCAACTATACCAGCAAGCAGTTGCAGCAGCTGCCGCCACTAGGGCACTTGCTCCTGCCGCTGGGACCCCGGGAGAGAAGAAGAAGAAGACCGGTGAGACCTCGGACACCCACTCCAGCAAGCGCACCTCTTCGGAGTGTAGCGCTCCCGTCAAGGACGTGCCAGAGAGCTCCACCGGCGGAAACAAGAAGCCCAGGGCCATACCGCCGGGAACCAAGAAGGTTTCTGTCAATGAGGACGGCATGGGAGGGGCTTTCACCATAAGCTCCACCCTTGACAACAAATAGGAAGACGCGCTCGTCACCTTCCTGCGGGCGAATGTCGATCTGTTTGCATGGCAAGCTTCCGACATCCCCGGCATTCCCAGGGAGGTGATTGAGCACCACCTTGCTGTCTGTCCTCATGCGTGGCCCGTCAAGCAGAAGGTCAGAAAGCAAGCTTTGGAACAACAAGAGTTCATCACAGAGGAGATCCGGAAACTGGAAGCAGCGGGTTTGGTAAGAGGAGTGCTCCATCCAATGTGGTTGGCCAATCCGGTCATAGTGCGCAAGGCTAATGGGAAGTGGAGGCTGTGTATTGATTACACAGATATCAATAAGGCTTGTCCTAAGGACCCCTTCCCGTTTCCGCGCATCGACCAGATTGTTGACTCCACAGCTGGGTGTGATCTGTTGTCATCCCTCGATGCCTACTCTGGCTACCACCAGATCTTCATGACAAGAGAAGACGAAGAGAAAACAGCATTCATCACCCCATGTGGTACGTATTGTTTCATGCGGATGCCTTTCGGGCTGAAGAGTGCTGGTTCGACGTTTGCGAGGGCGGTCCAGATTGGTTTTGAACCCCAGCTCCATAGAAATATGGAAGCTTATATGGATGACATAGTGGTCAAAACCAAGGACAGGGCAACCTTCATACCGGATTTGCAAGAAACATTTGCAAACCTGCGCAAGATCAATCTCAAGCTGAACCCTGAGAAGTGCGTCTTTGGCGTCCCGTCCGGCAAGCTTCTTGGGTACTTTGTGTCATAGCGTGGGATAGAGGCCAATCCGGACAAGATCAAAGCTATAGAGCAGATTGAAGCACCCAAGCGAATCAAGGATGTGCGTCGGCTTGCTGGTTGCGTCGCCGCCATGGGCAGATTCATTTCCAAGTCTGCCGAGCGCGCCCTTCCCTTTTTCAAGATCCTGAAAAAGGCGGGCCCGATGGAGTGGACGCCAGAAGCCGAAGCAGCATTGCAAGATTTGAAGAAGTACCTCTCCTCCGCGCCAATACTAGTTGTGCCCAGGCCACAGGAGCCATTGCTGCTATACCTGGCGGCAACGAACCAGGTGGTCAGCGTCGCACTAGTGGCGCAAAGAGAGATTGACGACGAGGTAATGGCAGCGACAGAGCCCGACACCACCAATGCAGAGATGACACAGCCAGTTGAAGTGTCGCCAAAGAAGAAAATGCTGCAGCACCCAGTCTACTTTGTTAGTTCCCTCCTGCAGGGAGCTAGATCAAGGTACTCCGACGTGCAGAAACTGCTCTTCGGCCTTCTTATGGCCTCGAGGAAGCTGCGTCACTACTTCCAGGCACACGAGATCACTGTCGTCACTCGCCTCCCTCTGCAACGGATATTGCACAATCCAGATGCAACGGGAAGAATTGTGGAATGGGCACTGGAGCTGTCCAGCTTTGGCCTCAAGTTTGAAAGTACTTCGATGATTCAGAGCCGAGTCCTGGTGGAGTTCATTGCAGAATGGACCGCAACGCCTGACGAAGAAGCCCAAGATACTGCTCTCCCCAGCAAGGAGACAAGTTGCAGTTGGATCATGTACTTTGATGGAGCTTTCTCCTTACACGGCGCCGGGGCTGGCGTACTGCTTGTCGCGCCCACCGGAGAGCACCTCAAGTACGTGATCCAGATGCACTTCCCCAGGGAGGTGTCAACAAACAATACGGCAGAATACGAAGGGCTGCTTGCCGGTCTTAGGATCGCGGCAGACCTCGGAATCAAGAAGCTCATCGTCAGGGGCGACTCGCAGCTCGTCGTCAGGGGCGACTCGCAGCTCATCGTCAAGCAAGTCAGCAAGTACTACCAGAGCCCGTTGATGAAGGCCTACATCGATGAAGTGAGAAAGCTGGAAGAGCGTTTCGACGGTATACAGGCTGAATACGTTCCCCGAGCGCAGAACAATATCGCCGATTACCTGTCAAAACGCGCTGCCCTCAAGATACCTGTGAAACCAGGTACCTTTGTGCTCCAGCTAACTCAGCCATCCGTTGATCCATCAACAGAGCAGAACAAGAGGAGGAAATCAGGACCCGGCAAGTACTTTCCCGCCGAGCTCCCCGGAGCCGCCGGCAAGGATGTTGCCAGGGACACTGAGCCCGCCACGGGACGGCTAGCTCCGGCGGAGCGTCAAGCTCTTGCTATCGAGACAGCCGCTCCTATAGCGGAGGAAATGCCTTTAGTCCTCGCCGTCGAGCCCCAGGCTCCAGCATGGGCACAGCATACCGTCCGATTCCTCCAAACAGGGGAACTTCCTGAAGAGCAGGAAGAAGCGGAAAAAGTAGCCCGTCGCTCTACCATGTACCAGTTCGTCGATGACGTCCTGTACAGAAAGAGGCCGAACGGTGTGAAATTGAAGTGTATCCCTCGGGAGGAAGGACTGGAGCTGTTGGTGGAGGTACACGGAGGCATATGTGGATCCCACATCGGGTCAAGGGCCCTTGCCGGCAAGGCATTTCGGCAAGGCTTCTTCTGGCCCACCGCCCTTCAGGATGCGACGACACTAGTCACCAGGTGTGAAGCGTGTCAGTTCCATTCAAAGAAGCTTCATCAGCCAGCTCAAGCCCTTCAAACCATTCCTCTCTCCTGGCCCTTCTCGGTCTGGGGGCTCGACATACTAGGCCCTTTCCCCCGCGCTGTCGGGGGCTTTGAGTACTTGTACATTGCAATCGACAAGTTCACAAAGTGGCCAAAGGTGGAGGCAGTGAGGAAGGTCACATCTTAGTCGGCCGTCAAGTTCTTCAAGGGACTAGTGTGCCGTTTTGGTGTACCCAACAGGGTCATCACCGACAACGGCACACAGTTCACAAGCCGCACCTTCATGCAATATATCCAAGACCTCGGCAGCAAAGTCTGTTTCGCTTCCGTTGCTCACCCATGAAGCAATGGTCAAGCTGAGAGGGCAAACGCTGAAATACTGCGAGGCTTAAGGACCAAGACCTTTGACAGGCCGCACAAGAGTGGAAGGCGCTGGATTGATGAGTTGCCGATGGTTCTTTGGTCGATCAGGATGACGCCAAATCGAGCCACCGGCCAGACACCCTTTGCCCTAGTATACGGGGCAGAAGCAGTTCTCCCCACTGAACTCATATACGGGTCACCTCGAGTGCTCGCTTATGATGAGCTTGAGCAAGAGCACCTGCGGCAAGATGACGCAATGCTCCTTGAGGAAGATCGTCTTCGGGCGGCTGTGAGAGCAGCACGCTACCAGCAAGCCTTGCGCCGCTACCATAGCCGCAAGGTTCATGCCCGAAGCCTTGAGGAAGGTGACCTTGTCCTTCAGCGCGTTCAATCGGCCAAGAATGCCAACAAGTTGACGCCAAAGTGGGAAGGCCCTTATCGGGTAATACAAGTCACTAGGCCCGGCGCAGTCCGCCTGGAGACCGAAGATGTCGTTCCGGTGAGTAACTCCTGGAACATTGAGCATCTTCGCAAGTTTTACTCGTGAGGCACGGCTTGCCGGACCCCCCGGCAAGCCACCTTTTGTACAAGCATTGCCGATGAAGCATGTAACCCTTTGTACAAAGCCAGGCGCAGACCCTGAGCATAAATAAATGAAGCGCTGGCGCCCTAAGTTATAGCATGCATGCTAGGTCGAGTCTCGTCCTTGGTTAGGGTTGATAGTGCTTAGCGGCGACTAACCCCTAGCTTAGAGATCGAGTGTGCGTCTTTTTGTCTTTCTTTTGTCTTCTTTGGTTCACAGGACACACGGATAGCCATGCCGAACCACTTGGGGAGGAAAAGAAGATGAACAGACCAGCATCTAGCCCCCGGCAAGCCAGCATTGCCGGGGGCTGCAAGAGCAAAGATTCTCCCACGGCGAACCAGGGTTGCCGGGGGCTGCATCTTCAGATAAGTTCTTCATCCCTTATCATGCATTCCATTATGGACTGAGGTATGTGAAACCTCGTTTTCCCCTAAGCTACCGTGCTCCCATAACTCTAGTCCCTAGGGCTCGTTCCTGGGGCCAAGTTTGGTCGTAGTCGCGGCAGCGAAAGGATGAAACAAGGAGCCAGAACCCGCCTCATCCCTACCTCCGCCAAAGGCGTGAGGAAGGTCGAGCGAAGTGGGGAGACGGCAAGGCCTGTTGCCGGGCAAGGAAATGTTTATCTTGAAGATATCAAGGATTTACTCCTTGTCGTGGGTTCCACCCACAAACAAATGACCCGGCAAGCATCCCTTTTTCATTAAAAACATTCCACTCAGGTACAGTCCATAGGGAATGAAAAACATGAATGATGAGATTACAAGTTTTAAATTCAGCTAAGGCCCGAAGGCTTACAAACTAAAAAGAGATAAGGTGCCCATAATCCCTTTCTTGTCCCTCTCCTCAGGAGGCAGGTCAAGGAGGCAAAAAGGGCAAAAGGGGCGCCTAGGCGAGCTACGGGTGGTAGAAGACACCAAGAGAACATCTCGGTGGCCGTCCGAAGGCTGGATGGTGATGGCGGTGCCAGAAGCAGAGCTCGAAGACGAGGCGGCAGGACGTCAGCACGCGTCGAAGGCGTCGGTGCCCGCGTACTCCGACTTGACGGCCTTCCCGCCCGCCCTCTTCCTCTTCCGCAGCCTCCCAACGCCAGCCGCCCAAGGAGACGACCCCGAGAAGTTCAGGGAGCCGGCGACGCGAATGATGGGGTCGCCGGTGCCGCACGGAGCGGCACCCGACACCTGATCGGACCCGTCATCCTGCCGCCTACTACCCTCGTCGTCGCTGCCGCTGTCCTCCTTGTCACTCCCGCCCGAGGAGGAGTCTTCACTATCAGAAGAGCTCTCCACGCAGCACCTTGCACGGGTCCCAAAGCACCCGAAGACCTTGACGGAGAGAAGGCCACCCTCCATCAGCTTAAAATGGAGAGTGAGCCCCTCCGTCAAGCGGTGGATATGGGCAAACGTCTTCCATCCCCGACGGAGATACATCACGTGAGGGGCGGGGAAGTCGACACGGGCCCGCGTGCCACTGATCCCGCAGCCCCTCATTTGCAGCCACAACGACTCCGGCGGATCTAGCTGCATCTCCCGCGCAAATGGAGTCGGGAGACGAAGGCGACGGCGAGGCGGCCGGCGCAGCCTGACGAAGAACTCGCAAGGGTCATCCCCAACGTGGCCCTCCATGGGGGGAGGAACTGCTGGCGGAGGTGAGGCCGGCGCGCCGCCCCGTCCTCCTCTTCCCGGAGCGCCTCGGCCTCGCCCCCTCCCCCTTCCCCTCGCGGCTGGCTCTGCCACCGCGGGTGCAGGAGAAGGAGGGACGCGTTGTCTAGTGGCGACCCTCGCCGCCACCGTTGAAGGACCAGGATTCCCTCTCTCCATGGCGGATGGAAGAGGGGAGCAGAAGCTGAAGGGAGGAGGAGATGAAGGAATGCGGGACGCCATCCCCCCTCCCGCTCTTTATAAAGGAACGGGGTGGGGGCTCGGCCGCCCCGCTCAGCCAATCAAGACGCGGAAGGCGCAGGGAACAGGGACCGACCCGCCGCCCCAGCCCGCGGCGGCCCGGTTTCCCGCCTCCACCATTCGCCACCCAAGCGCATGAGAGCTACATGGCAGGCGTGCAGGACCGAGGCGACAGGTGAGGCGACTTCTCCCCACCCCGTGATCGTGGGGAGTGGACGCCTTGAAGACCACGCCTCGGCCCCGTTCAGTAAATGGGCCGCGCCTCCATGCCTCCCTCCGTTTATGGGGAAGGCGCGAACCGCCCCCTTTACTACGACATGACGCATGCATGCAGAGCTCAGCCCCACGCATGCCGCCCACGTCACACACGCCTCCCCACGTCGCGCCACACGCGGGAAGCATGGGAAGCGCAGCGCGCGAAGAGACTTACCGCGGTAAAAACCGCCCCGCCTGCCCGCGCACCGTTTTTGGGCCTAGCCTAACGACACGACTGCGCTTACGTGTGGCCCAGGCCCGGGGGCTCCTGTCGGTGTACAAAAAGAGGGGTACACTTTTTTGTACCCCTATAACTGCGCACGGGCAGTCTGAGCCACGGGCACCACCACACTGAGCAAGGCAAGGGAGGTGAGCCAAGGTAAGGCCAAAGCTCAAGAGAAGCAGAACGGCGCCAAGACCAAGACCACAAAGAGCAAAGGGGACGAAGCGGACCCCTCCCGGCAAGATCCTTGTCGGGAGGCGGTTTTAGCAAACCCGGCAAGACCCTTGCCATGGCAGCTCGCCCCACACCTACAGAGTGAGTCACCCTTGAGTCCACTGCCCCCATGGGGCAAGGATTTGGGAGACATCCCCATAGTGGCATGCAGATCTTTGTGAAGACATTCAAGATCATATACACCCTTTAGAAGATGATGATCCTTGGCGGGATCCCAGCCAAGGAGGACCACAAGGCCCCCGGCAAGAGCCTTGCCGGGGATGATAGCAGGCGCCACGGCAAGACCCTTGTCAGGGCCCCGGCAAGGCCCTTGCCAAGAACACCCATAGGGCCACCATCAGGCCCACGCCAGTGAAACCTCCACCGCCGTTCGCATGCAGCTGCCGACCCAACCAGCTGGGCAGGCACCTGCGTGGCGGCATGCGGATCTTCGTGGAGACCCACCACTGCGCCACCTCAGCTGCCTGCCTGCCTACATGGCACCACGGGCGCCGCTGGCCAGGGCGCGTGTTGACACGAGAGGGAGCGGTGACGGATGAGACATGGCTCTCCCCCGTCCCCGATAAAGCAGGGACACCTGGGCAAGACGCATTAAATGCGCCTTGTCATGTAATGCAAGGGATAACCTCACATCACTGTACCCTTTCCACCTCCTGTGTGCCACTGTGGCAACCCCTTTCCTATAAAAGGAGGCCCGAGGTGACCAGGAAGAGGATTCGGCTTTTTGGAGCTCCTCACGCCCCATAGCTAGCTCAAGAACACAGATATACAATCCACCAAAGCAGGAGTAGGGTTTTACGCATCCTCGCGGCCCGAACCTGGATAAACAAACCGTGTGCTATCTGCTTGATACACTCTTCTCACGACCCCGCGCCCCGCAACCGTAGTAGGGATTCTTGTGATCCCATAGGTGTCGTTCCCACCGACAATCATCTTTCGCCTTTGATCTCCATCTCCAAAGTACTGTCATGATTTCTATCGTCACCGGCATGACACCATGATCTCCATCATCTTGATCTATATCAATGTGTCGTTACATGGTCGTCTCGCCAACAATTGCTCTTGCAACTATTGCTATCGCATAGTGATAAAGTAAAGCAATAATTTGGCGCTTGCATCTTATGCAATAGAGAGACAACCATAAGGATTTTGTCAGTTGCCGATAACTTCAACAAAACATGATCATCTCATACAACAACTTATATCTCATCATGTCTTGACCATATCACATCACAACATGCCCTGCAAAAACAAGTTAGACGTCCTCTACTTTGTTGTTGCAAGTTTTACGTGGCTGCTACGGGCTTAGCAAGAACCAATCTTACCTACGCATCAAAACCACAACGATAATTTGTCAAGTTGGTGCTGTTTTAACCTTCGCAAGGACCGGGCATAGCCACACTTGGTTCAACTAAAGTTGGAGAAACCGACACCCGCCAGCCACCTGTGTGCAAAGCACGTCGGTAGAACCAGTCTCGCGTAAGCGTACGCGTAATGTCGGTCCGGGCCGCTTCATCCAACAATACCGCCGAACCAAAGTATGACATGTTGGTAAGCAGTATGACTTATATCGCACACAACTCACTTGTGTTCTACTCGTGCATATAACATCAACACATAAAACCTGGCTCTGATACCACTGTTGGGGAACGTAGTAATTTCAAAAAAATCCAACGCACACGCAAGATCATGGTGATGTATAGCAACGAGAGGGGAGAGTGTTGTCTACGTACCCTCGTAGACCGATAGCAGAAGTGTTATGACAACGCGTTTGATGTAGTCGTACGTCTTCACGGCCCGACCGATCAAGCACCGAAACTACGGCACCTCCGAGTTCTAGCACACGTTCAGCTCGATGACAATCCCCGGACTCCGATCCAGCAAAGTGTCGGGGAAGAGTTCTTTTAGCACGACAGCGTGGTGACGATCTTGATGTTCTACCGTCGCAGGGCTTCGCCTAAGCACAACTACAATATTATCGAGGAGTATGGTGGAAGGGGGCATCGCACACGGCTAAGAGAACGATCACGAAGATCAACTTGTGTGTCTATGGGGTTCCCCTGCCCCCGTATATATAGGAGTGGAGGAGGGGAGGGCCAGCCCTCTCTATGGCGCGCCCTAGGGGAGTCCTACTCCCACTGGGAGTAGGATTCCCCCTTTCCTAGTTGGATTAGGACTTGGGGGGAAGGAGGAAAGGGAAGAAAGGAAGGGGGGGGGCGCCGCCCCCCTCCTTGTCCAATTCGGACTTTGGGGGGAAGGGGCGCGCAGCAGCCCCTAGGCCTCCTCTCCTCTTCCTCCACTAGGCCCATTAAGGCCCATTAGGTTACCGGGGGGTTCTGGTAACCTCCCGGTACTCCGGTAAAATGCCGATTTCACCCGAAACACTTCCGATGTCCAAACATAGGCTTCCAATATATCAATCTTTATGTCTCGACCATTTCGAGACTCCTCGTCATGTCCGTGATCACATCCGGGACTCCGAACAAACTTCGTTATATCAAAATATATAAACTCATAATGAAACTGTCATCGTAACGTTAAGCGTGCGGACCCTACGGGTTCGAGAACAATGTAGACATGACCGAGACATGTCTCCGGTCAATAACCAATAGCGGAACCTGGATGCTCATATTGGCTCCTACATATTCTACGAAGATCTTTATCGGTCAGACCGCATAACAACATACGTTGCTCCCTTTGTCATCGGTATGTTACTTGCCCGAGATTCGATCGTCGGTATCTCAATACCTAGTTCAATCTCGTTACCGGCAAGTCTCGTTACTCGTTTCGTAATACATCATCTCGCAACTAACTCATTAGTTGCAATGCTTGCAAGGCTTATGTGATGTGCATTCCCGAGAGGGCCCAGAGATACCTCTCCGACAATCGGAGTGACAAATCCTAATCTCGAAATACGCCAACCCAACATGTACCTTTGGAGACACCCGTAGAGCTCCTTTATAATCACCCAGTTACGTTGTGACGTTTGGTAGCACACAAAGTGTTCCTCCGGTAAACGGGAGTTGCATAATCTCATAGTCATAGGAACATGTATAAGTCATGAAGAAAGCAATATGAACATACTAAATGATCGAGTGCTAAGCTAACGGAATGGGTCAAGTCAATCACATTATTCTCCTAATGATGTGATCCCGTTAATCAAATAACAACTCTTTGTCTATGGTTAGGAAACATAACCATCTTTGATTAACGAGCTAGTCAAGTAGAGGCATACTAGTGACACTCTGTTTGTCTATGTATTCACACATGTATTATGTTTCTGGTTAATACAATTCTAGCATGAATAATAAACATTTATCATGAAATAAGGAAATAAATAATAACCTTATTATTGCCTCTAGGGCATATTTCCTTCAGCTATATCCAAAGCACATGCAGACCCGCCGTCTAGACCCACGTGTGGAGCATCACTTAGACGTTTAGACTCATACGTGGACATGCACCCTCTTGGTAGACATTTAGACTCATGCGTTACCTCTTGGTAGCTAGATCCAAACTGGACTCACACCACTTACGCTAGTCCCCGAACCATGCATCCCCACTATTTAGACTCACACGTGGACATGTGTGCGTGCATGTTGTGGGTCCAGTTGAGTGCGATGCACGAGACATGCCTTGGTTACTAGGTCTAACATCATGTGGCATCGAGATTTGAGCCAAATGAAGGAATGGGCCCCGCACTCCTTTAACAGGCCGGACGCATTCTCTCTCGATGGCACCACACCCGGTCCGGTGAATTTTTAGCCCCTCACGAATTTGCATTGATTATAACGACAGCAGACAGGCATCATAGCCGTAGAGAACAGCTTCGAGGCGACGCCTCCCGTTGGTAGCATATGGCACATATATGGACCAAAGAGCTTAACATGGGGCACTCATCCCATTCCCTTCTATGATTTCATGGTGGCCGCATAAGATCTTGAACTTTCGAGGTTACAACCATAGAAATGCGGTAAATGGCCCGAATATGCGAGGGGGGGGGCGAGAAAGGCAACGCAATTACCTACCCCCATTATTGAAGTTTGTTTTTTCTGCAAAGAAATATTTTTTATAAATAAGGAATTTTCAGCACTTATTAATAACGATTTTATAATTTCACATTGTAAGGTGCATTTTTTTCCTCTAAAACAAAGGTGTTGTAAACGCACAAAACTCCTCCTTGAGCCTCTCACCATCACCTTCACGTTGAACTCACCCAAAATGGATTTCCCTCTTTTTTACGATTTTCCTTTGTTTTTGTTTTTTAGACAAAAGGATTTTGCTTTGTGTTTTTTGTATTAGTAACATAGGGTTTTACTTTGTGACTGGTAAGCGGCCTGTGGGCCTGTTTGGTTGTTTCTTTACGAACTGGACCCACGGGCCGTTATTTTCTGTGCTTGACACGGATAGGGTCTGTGTCATCACGCCCATCGCCCACACACCCCCGCCCCCTGACCCCCCCCCCCCCCCCAAACCCCCCCGCCGCGACCCCGCTGCCTACTCGCCTGTCCACTCTCGATGGTTGGAGCAGAAGAGCGCGGAGTGAGATTGGGAGGCAGTCAGCAAGCACCTAGCGACTGCCGGCGACTAGTTGAAGTGAGAAACCCTAACTTGTAATCTTCGACTTCTTTGTTCCTTGTTGTGTTGCTGTTTCGGGAGTTGGATATGGTTTTCAAAGTCAGAGATTAGATAGTTAGGATTCTTAAATCGGAGGTTAGGTGGAAGGCGATGTAGAAATTGAAGGAAGTTTTCTACATCGGTGGCTAGCTGGGTATTTTTTTAGGGTTTCGGTATTCCAGGGTTTTCATAACAATGAACAAGTGCAGATGCGTAACACAATAGCAGCAAATTTCAGCAAACAGTCCTTTAAAAACTTTAAAAAACATTGGCCTTGTGCAGTGGCGAATCCAGGAAGAAACCAGAGGGTGGGCTCAAAACTTATAAGCTGGGCTAGTGGATTAAATTCCTTTTTAGGCTGAAATTTGGTTGGGTTTAGTAAGGCAGCCATTAACCTCTAGTCCTAGATTGCAAGTCAACTAAACATTTCTCAGAATAATACTTACTACAGTGTTTTTTTGCAGAATATGAAATTTTGATCCAAATATTTGTATCTTTGTAGGGAAATAACAATAAACTCTTAATTCTGTTGCCTAAATTAGTTCATATTTTAAAGATTATAAATGTGAGGGCGTACAATATATCAGAGTTTTTAGGAATTATTTTAGTCTTTATTTTGTGTGGTTATGTAGTACCAGGAAAATGTGAAGTAAGTTCATTTTCTCCAACATGATAGACAAGTGGCTAATTGAGTTGGTTACCCTGACGATCCTTCGTCCGTCCAGAACAGAATTTATTTTCTTTTTCAAGGACCATATTGTTGGATGCGGATGTATGTAGATGGGCTGTATGTTGAAGGTGTGTGTGTGTACATTCGGGTGGGCCGAGTAACAGAAGTAGTAGGATTTATGTTTTCATAGGACTTTTCTCAGAGATTACTGCTCAGTCTCAGACACTACCTCAGTTGTGCTGCAGAGGAGGAGGGGCCAATGCCGCGCGTTGATGCTCGGGGTGAGCCCATGCTGCCGGTCGAGGATGAAGAGAAGGACATGTCTGAACAAGCTGTGGTGCGGCGGGACGCGCTGCGTTGCGGGGTTATGAGGAGTGGAGGGTGAGCCACCCGCTCAGTTCAAGTGTATGGTTGTTGATTACTGATGCAGTACCTTCGTTGATTATACTGTATGATTATTGCCTAGTGTGTTTACATGCATAAGCCCTTTTCTTAAATTCTCATCCTTTGCTTTTCTTCATTTTATTTTGTTTACACAGGTGGTGTGCATAACCTGTCGACAGGACTGCAACAGGCCCAATGAAGATGGCTTGATATTTACCATCAGGCTAGATGGGGACACTTCAGCTCTGGTATAAATAATCATGTCAATTTTACTTGTACTGTGTTTGTTCCCCTCTACTTTGAAGATTAACAATATGTAGGAAATAAATAGCAATTAAATTCTACATCTACAGATCGTGCCATGCTACGCAAGGCACCAGTTGAGCGCCATCCCAGACAGTTCATTGCTTTTTCAAGGGAGAGGGAGCCGCATGTATGATTTTGGCGTGTACAAAGGGAATTCAAGGGCGATCATCTGTGGTGAAAACTGGTGCAGGTTTGTTGAAGACTTCGACCTGCGAGAAGGTGACCTTGTCTCCTTTGATTTGACTGAAGACATTCCTATGGTGTACTGCTGCAACCTGCCAAAGACATGTGATCAAAACGAAGAGCGTAAAGATCCTCTAGAATTAGCTGTCATAACGAAGGGAATTGATCTTACGAAGCAAGAGGAGCGTAACCTACATGACCTTTTGGCAATGAAGAAAGGTTATATAGGTGCATTTTTTGTCCACCGCTTCACCAAGTCGAACATAGGAGGAAAGACGATGGTATGTTTTGGTGTACTAGTATTTTCTATTTTGTATGCAATTTTCTTTGTTTTTTCATGGAGAGAAAGTTTAATGATATGCTATTGTAGCTGAAACCAGTGAATACACTGATGTGTGTTTTTGCATATCATTTTGTTTCCCATAACTGAAAATCCTTATGTAATATATGTAGATGTAGCTGAAGATCCTTTTGTTTACTGCTCCTTCACATATTTGATAATTTTTCTTCCTATGACGGTGCATACAGAGATTACCGGTGAAAGTTGTCGACGCCCTGAAGACCCCAGGAGATGGGGAGATACCGGGAGATGGGCTTGCTAGCATTCGGCTATGCAAGGACAGTTTGATGCCGGTCAAGTACCACAAGTGTGATGATGGCCACATCATCTTCGGCAAGGGATGGAGTGATTTTGTTGACAGTGAAGAGCTTAAGGTTCATAAAGCCGTTCTTTTCGGTTTCAAGACCACCACCCGTGAAGATCTTTAGATCGAGGTGGTTATGAACATGCTGATCGAGGAGCCACAAATGTAGCACGACAACGCAAGAGTGTCCTTTACACTAGGTATAGTGCGAAAACTATTTTGATAGCAGTTATGCATCTATGGGGTTACGTCTTCATTATGTCTTGGGTGATGATGACTATGAGAGGAGGAGATGTTGCAGTTAGAGTAAATGCTAGGATTCGGCCCTATTCAGGACTCAAAATAAATCTTCCACAGGTGGTTGCTTTATTGGCTGTTGTTTCCCTGGCTATAATCATGAACGATGGTAATGCAAATGAAATCGTTAAGGGGGTTTTATTAATATTTTAAACCATGGAGTTAGGATGGTAGAACTACCTATGAGTGTTTGCGTAGGAGATGCGGGAAGGGCATCAGTTGTGTTCTTGACTCTTTGGCAATGCAGGAATAATGTGAGATTACAAAATAAATGATATAGTGATCTTATGATTCTTGTTTAGCTAATTTGCTTGTGGATCATGGGATGGTCTATATTGCAGATGAAGGTGGTAAACAAAGACGTGTTGATGGTCTATATGCGCACGCTAGAGCATGCAGCAGGTGAATTGTACAGTTCATCGCAAATGTGGAGTCACAGGGTACTGCGGTGTTGCCTGCGCATCTCTGCCGTAGTTTTATTTTTTGGACCTTCATGTTAAGTCTGGCTGGGCTTGCTACCATGTATGATTTGTGCTGCTAGTTGATTACTTTAGTTTCTAGCTGTAGTTTGTATCAGAGGCTTGAAAGACCATGTGTTTTCTGTTAATGGAAAATCAGAGGGGGCGACCCTTCTTTTGATTAAAAAATGAACTTTCTCTATGCAATTAAAAAATAAAATTTCTCTATTCAAACCGAGTTGAGAACAGTATTCATTATAAATCTGAAATAATCTTTTGGAAAAAATGGCTATCGCATTCTGTGTATTCATTATAAATCTGAAATAATCTTTTGCTAAAAATGGCTATCGCATTCTGTATCATAGCTAGCGAAACCGAAACAAAATAAATGTCTTAAGTATAATATCTCGTGAACGTGGATCAAATTAGGCAAGACAGCTAGAATAAAGGATGATTCAACTCGCAGGAAATTTGAACTTACGACTTACTAGCAGTATAATAAAGTTTAGAGACTATCATCTAGATAAATAGAAGAAACATTTTATGTTGATTCATTCTTCCTTCCGGAATTCTTTGACCGCCAGGATGGTTTGGCGAGATGCTGGCGCTGACTCTCGAACCCCTTCTGGAAGTTCACCAACCGCCTGTATACATCGTAGGTGGCATACGCGTCCATGGAAGCATAATAGATGTTCTTCAAGGGCAAGGGCGCTTCTCCCCATATATGGTGGTCATCTTCTGTGAGAACATCCTTCATCTTGTTGTAGCTGTGGTGGATGATGGAACCAACGTAGTCAGCCAAGCCATACTTTGGCTTAATCGTCACTGGATCAGGCACTCTCCACATATTCTGGATATCCACAAAGTTTTGTACCACCAGACCAACATGCTTGAGTTTTTTCTTGTCATTCTCGATGTCCACCCCAACAAAGGTGTACTCCTCGTCGAGCAGGAAGGTGGCAAGCAGGCCGCAGTGCTCATCAGCAACGCTTATGTGGTACACGAGGACGTAGATGCCAACGCATAACTGGACCACAACCGCCATCTGTGTCGGACAACGAGGCCAGGTATACTCTACATCAAGTGCAACTATCTTCTGGTCGTCGTTCCGCAGCCAGTATTTGAATCTGCCAATACAGTACTCAACACAGCTAGCCTTGTTCGTGTACTTCACACAAATTTTGGTATTTCCATCTTCCCTAGCATCATAATCATTCTCGAACGCCATGTCGAAGGACTGTAATTGATGAAACCAGTATAAGACATGAAGCATGACAATAACATAATAACAATAAGCCGAGATGAATATGACAGCAGATAGTATAGGAATTCTGGCGTTATTGAAAGTTTATGTAAACAAGTGCATGATCAATTTAAACTAAACAAGTACTCCCTCTGTAAAGAAATCACTAAAGAAGTGAACCAAAAGTTGTTATATTTCCTTGCAGAGGGAGTATATGTGAATTAACAATATAAATTTACGCTCTTGAAATATTTATCTAAACAACTGCATCAACAATCAAGAATAAACATGTATCTATGAATTGTTCATCACCCATGCAGATGAAATTGTGTGTACAAACTAAAGAAGCAGGAGAAAAACAAGAAATTGACAAGACAACGGACTAGATGTTGCATGCAGATGAATCTGTGTGCAAAATTCTCATAAGGCAACGGACTACATGTTGCAGGCAGATGAATCTGTGCACACAAAATAAAGAAGCAGGAGAACAAGAAATTGACAAGAAGAAGGCCATCGTATGTGCTGCTACTGGAGAACTACTAACAAAATTGACAGGAAGGAGAACTCACCGTTCTAGAAGCCAGATTGTTGGGAGAGTGGGCGACGCAGAGGAAGAGGGAATCGAGAGGACGCAGAGGCAGAGGAACCGTTTTTGGAGAATCGTGGCAGTGAGGACGAAGCGCCCTCACGCATGCCCGTCCTAAATAATTGGGACGGGGCTCGTCCCGCCTGCTGGAGTCCTCGCTTCCTTTGTCATGTTCACATTTAAAATGGGCTCACCCATAGGCCCGTATAAGAAAGCACAAGAAGCCCAAACGCTTCACAGTTGAGATTACTGATCTAAACTTGCTAAAAAATTCTCAAAATAAAAATATAGCTAAAGAAACTTTACGTGATCTAAAACTACCTCTTCGTGAGATCCCAAATTCCCAATATTTCCTTGTGGTGGGTTGTTAGAGAATCCCCTATACATAAACATTACGTGATCTAAAACTACCTCTTCGTGAGATCCTAAATTCCCAATATTTCCTTGTGATCGGTTGGTAGAGAATCCCCTATAAATACGAAGCTTTTCACGGCATAGATCGTATACTTCCACCCCACGCCTCCCACCCCACGCTGCCCATGCCTAGCCTTCCATGACTACACCGAATTACCACCCCACGCCGCCCAAAGTAGCTCCCAGGTCGGTGAAGCCGACGGAGCCATCATCTTCAAAGCCTGCGTCGGTGAATCCTGAGATGAAAGACAAGGGCATGTCAGAGAAGCCGACGAAAGAGAAGGGCACGTCGGAGAAGCCGGCAAATCAAAAGATGAAAGCGAACGGCAATGGAGCCGATCGCCATCGAGAGAATCCTCCGGTAACGATCGAGATCCTTGTATTGTGTATACACCCTCCTTCCCAAGTCTACATGCAATCCCATTATTTACGGCGCACTTCTTCTTGATCTCGTTTAGTTACAGCCATAACGAACTATCCCTATTTTACCGAAGGGAGATTGGTGTGTCTAGAAAGGCTTGCATGAATCTTAGCATAAAATCAATGACATAGGACTTAGATAAGCAATACTTAGAGCACATCTACATGTGCTTTAGCAAAACTTAAGGGAGATCGTGGATACCTTCCTCTCTTAGTTTTTAGTCGTGAATGTCTCTCTCTGTAATGAAACTTGCGCTAATTTTCGTACTGGAAAGTTCTACGTGCAACGATATGGAAAGGAAGGACTAGTAATTTAACTTTGTTTAAAACCAGCAACCGAATCAACAAAATAATCGTAGTACTCCTAAATGCCTGATCAAATACGCAGTAGACAGAATACAAAGTAGTTTTGTACGTAAGTTGCATGCCTCACTTATTTGGCATTGAGAACATCAAATGTATGTACTATATTAAATTTTAGGTTGACGAGAAATAAAGGAGAAAACTAAAGAGAAAGATGGACAGTAGGATCACATGTTACATTCCTAGTATGGTGATTATCTATAAACTATTGATCTTGTGATCATGTATGCAATTATTTTTGTAAGCGTGACGCCTGAAACTTTAGTAGTGTACATAGAACAAAGTCTGCTCTTTGTACTAAAAATCTATACTATTATCAGTCAATTTGCGGACAGAGATAGCTTGTTTTTCTATGTCTAGTGTTCATTATATGGCCTAGAAGCTCTATAATTTCATGCAGCAATGTAGAGCATAATTTTGATATTGACATAGATTACATCTAGTCGGTTCTATGTGTGTTTAAATGAATACCATACAGAATCTAATCACACTATTTGTACATTCAGGGAACTCAGGTTGCTTCATTGCTGCAATACGAGAAGTTCATAAAAGATTTAAATGCACAACAACTGACGTACATCAAGTTGATTGGACTGGGTGAACTTCGCAAGACTCTTGGCATGAGAATGAGACGTCTACTGTGCCAGGCCATCGCTTATTGATATGATGCAAAGCAGGATGCCTTTATAAATAATGGGAGACCATGTAGGATCACACTAAAAGATGTGGAACATATAACAGGCCTGCCCTGCATGGGGAAGAATCATGTCTCTTCAAATCACAATGATACTTTGGAGTTGTGGAAGGAACTGAAAGACCCCAATGACACAAAAGTAACTTTGAAAGGATTGCTAGCCAAGATGAAAGGCAACAACACACCTAATTTTGCCAGGCCATTTGTCTTGTACACCATAGGCAAATATGTATGCCCGACAACACAGCAGTATGTGGACAACAGATACCTTGGGGTTGTTAGAAACGTTGAGACAATAAAGAGCACCAATTTTGGATAGCTTACACTCGACCATCTTATGACTAGTGTCAGGAAATTTGTAAATGGTGGAGCAAATCTGGAGGGCAACCTACCATTGCTGCAAGTAATACAATCATTATTAACATACAATACATTTAATTTTATGGAAAATTTTCTAAGCTGTTTTTGTTGTAATGCAGACGTGGTACTACGAGAAGTGGAGGGTGCACCAATTGGACTCTACCATCTCGTATGCATCAAGGTTAAGGCCGCTGATCCAAAACTAGAGTGACGAGAAGGCACAGAAGGTTGACAACATAATCAACAAAAATTATATAAGGGTTGGAGAGGTAAAGTGTTAGTGTTGTGTGCCTGGATTATCTACCATATGTTTTGAATGATACTAATGACACTAACATACAGTATGTCGATGACCTGCTGCGGCCTTTCAATCCGCCACCAGTTGGGAAGCCGGTCAAACCAAAGACTGACGGTCAGGTAAATGATGAACATCAGACACAAATATATATTGTAACTTTGCAAGTACAATCGAAGTCATATGCTTCTAATTGCTTGTAATTTGCAGGATAAGGCACTCATGGGCCGTGTATTGGCTGATTTTAAAGAAGTTGCCTCCATTGTGCGGGAAGCCAGTGCACAACAATTTGATAGGATGAGCACCCTTGAAAAAAAATGGATGAGTGCCTTAGGCGTACACTTGCGAACGGCAGACGCACGGACGACCTCATCACGGAATTCAATGTAAGTATACCATTATGAGTTTCTATAAATATTTTTACTATCAATACTCTCCACACTAACACATTTGTTTTAAAGAACCACCGCTATGGAATATTTGATGTTGATCGCCCAGGAGTAGAGGACATACAACTATCTGACCTGGGAGTACCTGCGGACCCAATGGAGGTCCCAGGAGAGAATACCACTTACCAGCAAAAACAAAAAAAAGACACGGAGGTCATTGCCAAAGGCATTTCTGCTAAGGGAATACAAAAAGATAACATGGACGCCCCCATGAAGAACGTAGCTGAAGATTTGCAGCCTGCTCCTAGTTTGCAATCGCGAAAGCATTCGAAAACCACCACAAGCCTTGAAGCTTTCATGGTGATACACATTTCACATCTAACTGATTTTGTTTTAAGTTAATGAAGATTAGTAGCTAACAAGTGCTTTATTTCGAATCACAGGATCCTCTGAATTTGAGGCACAATGAGAATGTGCGAAAGGCTGAAGAAAGAAGAGATCAAGATGATGAAGATGTCAGTATTGAGATGGGGGGAGAGGCATGTACCAAAAGCAAACACCGGTCTGCCAAGGCTAAGGCAATAAGGGAGCCGGAAGAGACACATGTCTTCCCAGTTGATGAGCACAACTATGATGATTCTTTAGCAAAGCAGCGACAAGATAGCGTGGTTGATTCCATGCTACCAACTCGTACGAGCATCCGGAAAAGAGTGGCATATTCATTATTGTGCAATGAAGATTATGTTCTGTACGATAGTGATAAGAAGAGAAAGAGAAACAGCACTCCATCGGAGTCTACCAACGATTCCAAGGACACAAAGAATACAAAGAGGAAAAACCATGCAAGCATTTTTAAAGATACAGACACAGGTGCTTCGAGGCTGGAGACCGACCTTGACAAGTTTCGACAGAATCACGTGGCCGAAATTGTCAACATCTCAGATCTTGATAAACAATTGGTGGTAATTGATGACATTGTTCTGCTACAGAAGCATTTGCAATGCCTCACCATGACAGATGGAGTTTTAGATGACAAATGGTTGGGTGATGAAGTAAGATATTTGCCAAATTATTTTATAAATTTTCTTTTGCACAGTATAATTAACTTGAATTTTGTTTTAGTTGGTTGATGCTGTGATTCAGATCATGCGTCATGATCATCCTGAGGACATAAGGGACGGGCAACTGGTTTACATTGAGAGGGTGGCCGGCGTCGCTATGCTCGAAAGAGATGGTAAGGTAGAGAACTGCCACGAGGCTGCTTTGGTGGGCAGTCATGGAACAACAAAAGGAGACAACTACCTCAGACATGATCTGGTACCATCTAACCATGACATAAACACATTTATTTTTGTAATCATTATGCATGTTGATGTAATCATCTTTCCTGTCCAAGTTTTTCTACCTACGAACATGGCGAACACCCATTGGTTCCTTGTGGTCATAAACCCCAGAAGGAGGGAGATTCAGATTCTTGATTCACTTTTCAACTACGTAGTAACACAAGTGGTTCACGTGGTGAGATTTTAAACGTCTTTCAATATAACATAGCATTTAGCATCATACCTAACCTTGAACCGTGAGCAACTTCTCATACCATGGACTTTGGCAGATACGTGGGGTGGAAGCACATCTGAGAGCATCGCTGCGAATCAATGGACCACAAAGCCATGCATGGCAAGACATTAACGTGACCCAATGGACAGTAAAGCATGTTCCTGTGCCAAGACAAGATGACAAGTCAGTCAACAATATTAGCTTCTCAATATGTTTTGATTTTTTAATACGTGAAATGGTGCTAACAGAATTAATTGTTGTAGTTCTTCTTGTGCACTCTACATGCTGAAGAACATCGAATTCTTTACGGGAGAAGATCTTACGCTGTGTTATGACCAAGTACGTAGAGTAACACCTAAAATTCTATAAAATTTGTAAACATATGGAATGATACTAACATATCCTCCCATGCAGGCATACATTGATGATTATAGAAGAGAGCTGCCTGTTGCCCTTCTTACTTCGCCCTACAACAAATTGAAGTCCATGAAAAGGCTGAAGACGTACATTGCTAGCCTATCGGATGCAGCTGCGATTGAAGATCATGAAGATGCAAGCAGTTAGTCCAACAGTGGTTGATTTTTAGAGCTGGAGTGTACACTTGGTTATGAAGCGGTAGAGTAGGGTGTGGTTTGGTTTTAGTCCCGAAGAAGGTTTCCTATCCATGTTCATAGTCCAGTGCGGATTAATCAAGTTGTAATATTTCACATGAAGTGGTGGATCAATTTCTGATACTAGTTTGATGATTAGTCCTGTCCTTCCAACCTCGAGTGTGCAAGAGTGTGGCCATGTGCATGTGGCAATCACTTTCTACCTGGAAGAAGTAGTATGCAAAATGCGTGCATTGGCAAATTATTGCCGCGATGGCCTCTGAGTTCCATTGTCCTATCTCATCGAGTTGCTTGTAGGAGAAATATCTGAGCAATTTTGGAAACCGATGTGATGTAACCAAAAAAGGCAGCTAATGCCTTTATCGTACGGAGCCATAGGCGGCCGTACAGACAGTGGAACATGAACCGAAGGCATTATTTTACATTAATTTATCCATAAACTGGTCAGTTTAGGAGACATGATGATGCAAGAAGCCAAGAGCAGGTGAGTTTTGACGGCGATCCAATGTCCACGAGGGGGCTTTCATGGCTACAGCTATCCGCCGCCTCAATCCAGATCGTCCAACACTAGCTAGCACACTGCACGTTGTTTCATATTTCGCTATCACTTAATGGATCCAAACTATAAGAAGATAAAAAGTCATCAAGCACCGCAAATGTGACTTGAGCAAGCGTGACTGCATGAGGCGAATGCGGGTGAAAACATAAAGGTGACGTCCATTGTGCATCCAAGCAGTAGTTAAGTAGTTAAAGGTAATGAGATGGAATAACTAATGTGGATATGTGGATCTAAGGCCCAGTTCTTTTGGCTCAATTCTGAAGAATTACCGCCCGGAGAATCACAACCGCAAAAGAACTCGTTTCTTCCCCAGGAATCATCTGAGAATTATCAGAATCGCTAGTGTATTTGAGAATCGCGAAAACTTGGCAATTCTGGCAATTCTAGTCGGGCCCTCAAAAGAAAACTATTCGGTTTGAACTACTACCCCTATTGGAGACTCAAATTACAGCCAATATGTCACTGGACCAGCTCGACCGAGCAACCTCATACAATAATTACAGGTTAGAATTACAGAAAAAAACTGGACAGACAATTCTATGGGCAGACAATTCTGTAGGAAGTTTCTAGAATCGTAGTTCTTCAGAATTATAGGGCGAAAAGAACTGGCCCTAAATTGGTTGGTGCGGTGAGGCATGGTGAGTATTGTTCTCTACAGATGTACGGAGACAGCTACTACAGATTGGTCTGTGTGCTAGAGATTTGATCTTGAGTGCGGGTAATCTGGTGATTAAAGGCCAGGCTAATGAAAGTGCATGCGATCTGTACGCAGGAGGCTAGAATGATTCGATCGATCTCTGGTTCGATGCTGTCTCTCCAACCTCTCCTTCGCGTCAGCTTCCTATCCGTACGGACGCCGAAGGTCGGGTGTTAGAGTGCTAACCCTCCTATAACTAGAGTAGTATGATTAGGAGGTGGGTTTCTCTCTCTTGGTGCTCATAGAAGTGACCATCAATCAATCATAAGCGGAGGAGAGATCGGGAAGCTTGTAGAACCGTAGAGTTGAAACACACTGCTAAACCGGAAAGAGACCAGGAAACCGAAGAAACACTGTAGCTCGTCGATCGTCCCTTGCATTAACATATGTACGGACGTGCATTGCATGCGTACGGACGTACGCTCTAGTTGCACTTAATTATGTGCGGACTATATATGCACAGATCGCGCGCACGTGATGTGGACGACGGAACAAGGCCAGCCAGCTAGCGAAGCACGCGTCGCAGGGCCCTGCATGTCCGGACCGAAACCAACAGATGGAATAAAAATCACACTGATGAACAGATTTGGCCGGGCAAAACTATGTGAACCGCCAGACAAGACAACTATCAGTGCAAGTTGACAGAATCATGCTCCTTGTAAGTGCCTGTTTGTTTTAACCACGCGATCGAGCGCATGTGCAATGCAAAGCTGGCTCGATCAACACGAGTCGACCCAGCCTGAGGCCTGTATGGATTTGGGTTAATTACGAAATTAGTCACGGCTTGTAATAGCGCTACTAGTTGTGCAAGGGGGCGTGCTGCGCTGCTGCTGCGGCGTGAGCAGAAAGGCGCCACCCCCGCGTTCCATTTTCTTCCAAGGAATGGCTTTCGCATGCGCCTCCCACATTATCATCATCATCATTGGCCTTCGCTTTTTTCCCCGTTGTTTCGTTTCTTGGAGGTGCCTGGAGTTGCTTTTCTACTTTTTTTCTTCGATAAAGGGCTTTTCATTGAATTGAAATATCGAGTTGATACAACCGCATCAAAGATCACCCGGCCTCTGCATAGCTAGATGCACACAGCCAAAGTCACAAAGTACTAGAAGCCAAAATAAAAAGGCAAAAAACGCCAGCAGTAGCGAAAAAAGATAAAAGAGGCCTAAGGTGATGCCGGTCCAATCCGAAGGTCACACCGCCATCCATGGGGGTAAAAAATGTCCCTGGCCGAGCACTCCAACCGGGTAGAAGCCATCATAAAAAAGTCTCTGTCCTCCGGCCTCTGCAGGATATACCACATACGGAGCCATCGCGAGCATATATGAATTACCTGCATAGGAGATGAAACACTTTTATGATTAAAAACAATATCATTCCTGGTGAGCCACAACGCCCAACATAAGGCAGCTGCCCCCGCAAGAATGTACTTAGACAATTGTTTATCTATTCCCCTCAACCAATTGCCGAACATATTCCGTACGCTGCGTGGAGGATATAGATTCGAAGCAATTTGGACTATTGCCCATACCGATCTAGCAAACTTGCAATCAAAAAATAGGTGTTTAATAGATTCATTATGATTGCAGAAAACACATTTTTTGCAGCCTTGCCAGTTTCGTCGAGCTAGATTGTCCCTAGTTAAGATCACTCCTTTGTTGAGAAACCATAGGAAAATTTTCACTTTTAGAGGAATCTTAAGCTTCCACAAGTTTCTATTATCAGATGGAACCTCGTTATGAACCAATGCATCATACATGGATTTAACCGAAAATCTTCCATTCAGATGCAGGTTCCATTTAAAGATGTCCGATTCAGCCGACAGTTGGACAGCTCCCAAACGAGTCAGCAAATCGTGCCATGCAGTCAGACGAGGTCCAGAAATCGTTCTGCGAAAAGAAATATCCGGGTGTTCTTGTCCCAATACCTGCTTAATCGTGACACACTTATGTCTAACTATCCGATATAAGCTTGGGTATTGCACATCTAGAGGAGTAGTCCCGAGCCAGGTGTCTTCCCAGAATCGAATCTGGGAGCCGTCCCTAACCGAGAAAGTGCCAAATTGGAAAAAGAATTCTTTAGCTTTGATAACCCTACTCCAAAAATGAGTCACCTGGTTTCCAGTAGACCTGGGAGATTGCTTTGGACCCAACGTATTTATTAGAATGATCTCCTGCCAAACACCATCCTCAGTGAGTAATCTGTATACCCATTTGCTGAGCAATGCAATGTTTTTGATCTCAAGATCCTGGATTCTGAGTCCCCCTTGGCTTTTAGGACGACATAATATATTCCACCTAGCCAAGCGATATTTCTTTTTTTCATTGTCACTCTGCCAAAAAAACCTTGATCTAAAATAATCAAGGCGTTGGAGAACACCTTTTGGCAGATGAAAAAAAGATAGCATGTAAAGGACCATGTTGGTAAGAACCGAGTTGATCAGAACTAGTCGGCCCCCATAGGGCAAGAGTTTGGCCTTCCAGCTCGCCAACCGTTTCTCCAGTCTCTCTAAAACATGTTTCCATTCAGCGATTGTCAAACGCCAATAATGAATAGGAATACCTAGATATCGAATCGAAAATTGGCCTAGTTGGCATCCAAATATATCAGCATATTCTTGTGAAGTTTCTGCGGCTTCGCCAAAGCAGAAAAGTTCACTCTTATGAAAGTTTATCTTAAGGCCAGAAAGATCCTCAAAAGCACATAATAACAATTTGAGGTTTCTGGCCTTTTCTAGGTCGTGATTCAAAAACAAAATGGTGTCATCCGCATACTGTAAGATTGACAGGCCTCCTTCTACTAGATGAGGAATGACCCCGGTGATTTGACCAGCTAGCTTGGCCCTCTCAATGAGAGTAACTAGCATATCAGCCACGATGTTGAAAAGGATAGGTGATGCGGGGTCGCCTTGGCGTAGCCCCTTCCTAGTCTGGAAATAATGATGAGGACATCAATACCATTGTTACACCCACAGCCCCTACTGTTACATATACCGGACCAATTACTAGAGCTCGCGCACGCCAATTAAATTACCAGATACTTTCGTTTCTTGGTAATGATTCTAATGTTCATGAGATTATGATGCTGCCTAAATTGGATACATTTGTTTTGCTTTCAAATGAAGGGCCTAGCTTGGAGAAGGATGAACATTGGAGCAAGAACACGCATGAAGTTGATGGCATGCGCAAGGGGATCAAGAACGGAGTTACAAGTGATGATTTCAGGACTTTGAAGCCGCCATAAGGAGTGCATGAAGCCATGGACGAAATATACAAGATGCCACTTCATAATATTCGTCCATAGGCTATTCTAGGTGCTGCGTCACCTTATTAATGAGCCAGGCCCATGTAATTTCGAAATACTTAAGTATAGGCTATTTTTAGAGTCCGTATGTGTGGGGAAACAAGAGTTAGGGTTGGTTTCGGACCCCACCCTCAAGGGCCATGAAATTCCCCTCTCTTCCTCCATATATACAGCCCTAGGGCGTCGTTTAGACTTTGGGTTTTGTTTAGATTAAAAAGTTCGCCATAGCTGCAACTTCGCGTTACTTCGTTTTGTGCTCAACGGACCAGACCAGACGTCCACAGAACCCCACCTTGGATCAATAAAGCCTTTCATCTTTATATTCGCAATATCCAGATTGCAATCTCTCAGTTTCTTGCTTTGTTCTTCGTTTGCTCGCAGGAAACAGGCCCTCGTGGTCAGTTGATCGTGCTCCGGCGTGGTCAATAAACCCTCGGAAGTTGGGTTTAGCGATTGCTAAGAGCGCGACGTCTTCGCACGTTCGTAGTCGGATCGTCAAGGTCGACTCCCACAGAAAACGATAGCCACCATCTCATCGAACATCGGGACACCTTTTGCCTCTATCAAGTGGTATCAGATTTCCAGGTTGCTCGGTGAGATTTTACAGTTTTTCGATAGACTAGATCGAGTCTGTTCTTCATACCTACAGTCCACGAAAAAAGCCACACAAAAAAATTAGGGGTTAGTTCATCATATCCGAACCAATCTGAGCCTTTGCATAATCCTTTTAGGGTTTTTGCTTTGTGAATTTGCGTTGCATCGTCGTGTCAGTTGCTGGGTCTTAGAGTCTAGTCTTTAGAGTTTCGAGTTTCTGGTCATAAAGTTGTTCACGCCGCCGCCCGCACCCATCCATCATCGCCATCTACCACTTTTGCTTATCCGCCACCGCTCTGAATCCTTATCCATATACCACTACAATCCGTATCCATATACCACCACTCAAATCTATCATATACCACACCGCTACCATATACCACCACCGCTGCCATATACCACAACCATATATCCACCACCAATCCGAGTTCTTCTCATATTAGGTTTGTTCTTGAGATCAATCTAAATTCCGATTCGTGTTTCCTTGCCTGCGTAGGTCTCGGAAAAAAAAGTCTGGAGACCCGGGCAGTTTTAGGCCAAAATTTTCACGGGCAAAAATATTTTTTCCCTATCCTATTTTTAGGCTTTTCTGAGTCTTTTGAGCCACGTGCCATCATAGTGATTTTTTGTCGTACTTTTTCATCGTCGCTGCCCTGATTTCTGAAAAAAAAAAGTCAAAAAAAAAATTTCGTGCCCATCCTATCAGTTTGACGAGGGAAGAGTTTTGAGACACTCGCCATTATAGTGATTTTTCACAAAAAAAGAGCGCAAAAAAAGCGGAAAAAAGTTCCAAAGTGTGCTTTTCCCTTGTTTACGTGCAGCGTCGTGATTTTGTTAGTGTTCTAGGCTTGCGTCTCTAGCACGGTCTAGCCTAGGACCAGCACAGTACCGTCGTTGAGCGTTTATTCAACTTTGCATCTCTGAATTGATTATTGCTGACCCCTTTTGCTACCATATTATAAGCCTTCCCAGCTCCACATACATCTACGTCGTGCGTTTGACTCTCCCTGGAATCGCTCTATCCAAGCTTTTGAGAGTTTTGACTACAACGGTTGCCGATCACCGCCTGCTGCTGGGTAAGAACTGGTAAGAATTTGAGATTTGCTTGACGGATTTGTGACACCCCCACCACCACCTTGTTAGTAGTCTGTAAGGATCATTCTTGTGTGTTTCTATTTCTGCTAACCATGGCAGGATCACAAGCTGATGAGACTGATTGGGAGAACATGACGAACAGCTACATGATAAATTTCAGCAAATGATGAGTGGACACGTGCAAGATGTGCTAAACAGATTTGAATAGGCCATGGAGAAGATAGATGGCATGGAGAGACGTTCGAAACAAAGCTCGATAACAAGTTTAATGAATTGCTCGCGCGTCTTCCACCACCACCACCGGCTGCACCCTAACGCACCTCTACAACAACAACAACGACGACTACCTACACATCGTGAAACAGCCCTCCGCCGAGCGAGCCGTCTCCCTCTTGCACCTGGCCAAACTGTTGGTGCTGCTGTTGCTACTTCTGTGGCTCCTGCTGCTGATGCGGAGGAGGATGATTTTGCTGGCGATTACGAGGATGAGGTTGATCAAAATCAGAACTACGTGCCACCACCAGCACAGCAACCACCAGGTCGTCCACATGCAAATAATGGCAATGGTAGGGCTCACCCTCAGGTACGAGATCATGACCATCTCCCTAAACTAAAATTGAATATTCCACCATTTGAGGGTAGATATGTTCCTCGATATATTATCCTTAACTTGGGAGTTAGAAACTGACAACGATTTACATGTTTACAATATCCCGCAGGAGAGACGTGTTCCTGCTGCTGTTTGTGCATTCACTAGTTTTGCATGTGTTTGGTGGTCTGAGCATTGTAGATTATATCCCTTTCAGCTACTGGGCTGCTTTGAAACTGCTATGCGTAACTCGTTGGGTTTCACCCATATTATCAACGTGAATTAACTTCAAATTGCAGCGTTTAAGGACAAGGAAAAAATCTGTAGAAGATATTATCAGGATTACAACTGCATGATTAGATGGTGGTATTGTGAGGAGAAAAAGCTATGCTTGCACGTTTTATGGGTGGATTAAATTAGAGAGATTCAAGACCATTCTAGAGTATAAGGAGTATAATAATTATCACTCGTATCCATCTTGCTTGTAAGCTGAACGTGAAGTGCAGGATCGACAGGCATTGGCGCGGACTAACTTTTCTTCAGGTCGACCTTCAATCATGGACACCACGTGCATCATCTACTTCCAACATGTTCTGCTCACGGCACCTCCTCCGGCTGCACCTCCAACCGTGATTACAATGAAAAGCAGGCACAATCACCACTATCTGCCAAGAGCACACCTTCTGGGCCTGCAAAGAGCTCTTCTTCATCCATGGCATCAACAGGGCAAACACATGATATTATTTGTCGACGTTGCAAGGGTGGAGGTCATTATGCGAGAGAATGCCCATCTAAGCGTGTGATGATTGTTACTGAGGATGGTGGGTATGAGTCCGCTAGTGACTATGATGAGGAGACTTTGGCTCTTATTACACGTGACGAACACGGTGGAGACGATTCTGATCATGAGACGCAATACATGGCTCCTGAAGATGCTGACAGGTATGAATGTTTAGTTGCTCAACGTGTTTTGAGTGTGCAGGTTACACAAGCTGAGCAAAATCAGAGGCATAATTTGTTCCATACAAAGGGAGTTGTGAAGGAACGTTCTGTTCGCGTGATCATAGATGGAGGGAGCTGCAATAACTTGGCTAGCATGGAGATGGTGGAGAAGCTATCTCTCACCACAAGACCACATCCACATCCTTACTACATCCAATGGTTCAACAACAGCGGCAAGGTTAAGGTAACACGTACTGTTCGTGTGCATTTTAGTATCTCTACATATGCTGATTATGTTGATTGTGATGTGGTACCTATGCAAGCATGTTCCTTATTACTTGGTAGACCATGGCAATTTGATAAAAATTCAATACACCATGGTAGAAACAATCAGTATACTCTTGTTCATAAGGATAAAAATATTACTTTGCTTCCTATGACTCCTGATTCCATTTTGAAAGATGATATTAATAGAGCTAATAAAGCAAAACAGGAGAAAACTAAGAGTGAAAATCAGATTGTGGCAAAAGAATTTGAGCAACAAATGCAGCCTAATAATAATAAACAATCTAGTGTTGCTTCTGAAATTAAATTGAAAAGTGCATGTTTACTTGCCACCAAATCTGATATTGATGATCTAGATTTTAGCAAATCTGTTTGCTATGCTTTTGTGTGCAAAGAGGCATTATTTTCATTCGAGGACGTGCCTTCCTCTTTGCCTCCTGCTGTCACTAACATTTTGCAGGAGTTCGCCGACGTCTTTCCACAAGACGTGCCACCGGGATTACCACCTATTCGCGGGATTGAGCATCAAATTGACTTAATTCCCGGTGCATCATTACCCAACCGTGCACCATACCGTACCAATCCAGAGGAGACGAAGGAGATTATGCGTCAAGTACAAGAACTGCTCGACAAAGGTTATATACGCGAATCCCTTAGTCCTTGTGCTGTTCCTATCATTTTAGTGCCGAAAAAGGATGGTACGTCGCGTATGTGCGTTGATTGTAGAGGCATTAATAATATTACTATTCGTTATCGTCATCCTATTCCTAGGCTAGATGATATGCAGGCAAAGGTGTCCCGATGTTTTGATGAGATGGTGGCTATCGTTTTCTGTGGGAGTCGACCTTGACGATCCGACTACGAACGTGCGAGACGTCGCGCCTTAGCAATCGCTAAACCAACTTCCGAGGGGTTATTGACCACGCCGGAGCACGATCAACCTGACCACGAGGGCCTGTTTCCTGCGAGCAAACGAAGAACAAGCAAGAAACTGAGATTGCAATCTGGATATTGCGAATATAAGATGAAAGCTTTATTGATCAAGGTGGGGTTCTGTGACGTCTTGGTCTGGTCGTTGGACACAAACGAAGTACGCGAAGTTGCAGCTATGGCGAACTTTTAATCTAAACAAAACCCAAAGTCTAAACGACGCCCTAAGGGCTGTATATATGGAGGAAGAGAGGGGAATTTCGTGGCCCTTGAGGGTGGGGTCCGAAACCAACCCTAACTCTTGTTTCCCCACACATACGGACTCTAAAAATAGCCTATACTTAAGTATTTCGAAATTACATGGGCCTGGCCCATTAATAAGGCGACGCAGCACCTAGAATAGCCTATGGACGAATATTATGAAGTGGCATCTTGTATATTTCGTCCATGGCTTCATGCACTCCTTATGGCGGCTTCAAAGTCCTGAAATCATCACTTGTAACTCCGTTCTTGATCCCCTTGCGCATGCCATCAACTTCATGCGTGTTCTTGCTCCAATGTTCATCCTTCTCCAAGCTAGGCCCTTCATTTGAAAGCAAAACAAATGTATCCAATTTAGGCAGCATCATAATCTCATGAACATTAGAATCATTACCAAGAAACGAAAGTACCTGGTAATTTAATTGGCGTGCGCGAGCTCTAGTAATTGGTCAAGTATATGTAACAGTAGGGGCTGTGGGTGTAACAATGGTATTGATGTCCTCATCAAATAATTGCCTACGTCATCGTTCACCTTGATAGCCACGCTACCTCCAGACACAAAGTTCTCAACCCATCGGCACCAAGTATCGGAAAACCCTTTCATACAAAGAGTTTGAAGCAAAAAAGGCCACTTCACCTTATCATAAGCTTTCTCGAAGTCAATCTTAAAGATGACCCCATTCAACTTTTTACGGTGGAGCTCATGAACAGTTTCATGTAGGACAGCAACACCGTCTAAGATGTTCCGTCCTTGCATGAAAGCTGTTTGTGTTGGTTTGACTACATGGTCTGCGACCCCATTTAGGCGGTTAGTCGCGACCTTGGTGAAAATTTTGAAGCTCACGTTTAATAAGCAAATTGGTCTATATTGTTGAATCCGATTGGCATCCTTTATCTTTGGTAAAAGGATAATTTCACCAAAATTGAGTCTGGAGATGTCTAGTCTATGAGCATGCAGTTCATTAAACAATTGAACCAGGTCAGACTTTAACATATCCCAAAAAAATTGATAAAACTCCGCCGGAAAACCATCCGGTCCCGGAGATTTGTTGTGTTGCATTTGAAAAATCGCAGTCCGTATTTTCTCCTCAGTGAAAGCAGAGGTTAGGAATTCATTTTCCGCAGCGGAAACCTGTTGGATGTCATGACAAATAGACTCATCCATCTCCAGCGTAGTTTCCAAGGAAGGACCAAACAAGTCTTTATAGTATTTTGTAATAAAGTCCTTGAGCGAAGCGTCCCCCTCAATGCGACCCTCGTCCTGATCAAGGGTGAATATTCGTTTCTTTCTATGTCTGCAATTGGCTAACATTTGAAAGTACTTCGTGTTATCATCCCCAAGTACCAACGAGTCGCTCTTGCACCGTTGGTACCATTTGATTTCCTCTTCGTGTAAGAGACGGGCTAGCTGCTCATTGAGATGACTTTTTTGCTCGATCTCAGCCGCAGATAGAAGCCTCACCTCCGCGATCTTATCTAAGGAGTCAATCATGACAGATAGTCGCAACTTCTCTTTCTTATAAATCCCAGCGGTGTGTTTAGCCCATCCGCGGAGGAATTGGCGCAACACACGAATGCGATTATTCCAACGTTGAATTGGTGTATCACCCCGTGTTGGGTGTTGCCACACCTTTTTAACCAATTCAGGGAAACCCTCTCTAGTGAGCCACCCCAGTTCAAATTTAAACTGATGGCGGTTCGAAGTGGGTGCTGCTTGACCAAAATCAGTAAGCAATGGAGCATGATCCGATAAGGCCTCAATTCTCTCCAAAGCCCGCACTGATGCTAATGGATATTTAAATTCCCAGTCTGTGGTGACTAGCACCCGATCAAGTTTTTCGAATGTCGGGATAGATCTATTATTGGCCCAGGTAAATTGGCGCCCCGAGAGAGAGTTCCCGCAAATCAAGACTGTCAATGACAGCATTAAAAAGAAACGGCCATCGAGTGTCGAACCTATCATTGTTTTTATCTTGCTGGTATCGCAAAATATTGAAGTCCCCCCAAGTAGCATGGGGTGAGGATTTTCTCTGCAGGTATTGACAAGTTCTTTGAGGAAAGCCGCTTTAAATTCATCTTGAGCAGCACCATATACGGCAACCAAGCTCCAAATGAAATTATCGGACTTGTTTTTAAGGTGGAATTTAATATGATACTCCCCCTTTGAAGTTGAAAGAAGTTCCAAGTAAGTGGAGTGTATTCCTAAAAGAATACCTCCGGACCTCCCTGAAGGCGGCAGGATATGCCATTCGTAATCTTTGCCACATGAAAAATGGTCCAAATCACACGTTGGAAAGTCACGCTTACTACACTCAGAGATTGCCACGAAGTCGAGGGCATGATCCCTAACACAATCGGAAATATGTTTGTACTTAGCCAAGTCACCAAGACCTCTGCTATTCCAAAACATTCCTTCCATGGAGAAACTTTATTATGTTTGGATACTTTGGTCTTCTTCTTAGGGCGACCCTTTTTACTACCAGAGTTAGACTTGTTCTTACGTACCGATGCAACGAGCTCACAAAGCATCGTATCACGCATGGTATCTTCAAAGTCTACCTCTGTAGTATCATTGACCAGATGAGAAAGGAGTCTGCCTTCATGGTTGGCATCGGACTCCTCATCCTCCTCATCTGATACTAGTGGATCCGCTGTCAGAAGCGTTCTAGGAGCAACCGTAAGCCGGTCGAACTCCATTTGCTTAAGAGCTTTAACTGAGAAATCAACTACTGCGTCATTTCTACCTAATGAAATACCAAGGCTAGCAATATTTGAAGACATTTTGGCTTTATCAAAAGATAGAAAAGATTTGCAAGGAGACGTACCATCAAAGTCGAGGTTCCGCGATGCCGTTCTACGCATGGCCCTCTGCATGGAATCCTCATCAGTGGCAGAGGCCCCATCAGTCCCCACAACATGGCGGCCGCTACGTCTAGGCGGTGAAGTAGTAAACTCCGAAGCAACCCTCATCCCAGAGGGCCGGAAAGGTGGTGTAGACGGCTCCGGCGTAGCAGCAGGAGACCTAGAACGCTGCAGCTCATCCTCCATAACAACGATACAAGGAGCAGCCTCCATGTCCCGCGGTGGCGACACAGGGGATAGCGCCGGCCCCGGCGACGCGGCGGGAGACCGTGAAAGCTGCAGCTGATCCTCCAGGACAGCGTTCGTAGGAGCAACCTCCTCGTACTGCGACGGCGGCGCAGGAGACAGCGCCCGAAGCGTCGCCAAGGCCATGTCATGATCTGCACGCACCGCCGGGGAGAAAATCAAACCCCGACGACCAGAAGACCGAGAAGAAGCCGATGTCGGTGTCGTCAGATGCTCCAAAGCAGCCTCCGACGGTGATCCCATCCCCAAGGGCGCCGCAGGCCCATCAACCCATGTCCGAATGGCTGACATGGGCGAAGCATCCGGTTGAGGTGGTGGAGGCGGTGCAGAGCTGGCAAGCGAGGGAGGGTTCTGGGGAGGCACGAGCTCCGTTGCCGCTGGCGGGTCCCCCGACAAAGGCCGCGATGCCAAGCATGGATGTGTACTGGCAGGAACGGTCGTGAAAGAGGTGATTTGCATCGGAACCACTCCTCCCGAGGAAGATGATGCCGCCGTGTTAGCTGACGACGAAGACGCTTTCGGCCTCTTGCTCTTGTCATCAGCCCTTGAAGTGTCCTCTCGATCATGCTCCTTGTCCCCTTCTGTATCATGGCCATGCTCCCAAACGCGAGGCACAAAATCAGCGTCCGCACGGAAATCATCATCTTCTAGAGTGTACTGGAATTCATAGCCCTTCTTCTGAACAACCACATCCGACGGGAGGGAGTTGACAGGGCTCATCTTAAAAGCATCAAGATTAAGCACGCCAACCTGAATCCTCACAATACCACGGCGGCGCAAGCAAAGGAGGTCGACGTCAAGCGTGGCGCCAATAACAGAGCCAACTGCCCAGAGACCCAAGAAATGCCGGAGAGCGTGAGGAACTCCGTGCACATGCACCCAAACTGGAATAAGCTCAAAACGATTCGGAATCTCCTCGGAATGACAAGCCTTGAACTCCAAAGTGACATTATGCGATTTGATGAAGACCGTGAAACCAGTAACTCTCAGGAGCACCTCGTCATTGGGAAAAGACATGATAAAAGCATTCTGGCCATGAGGGATAGCCTCCCACGTCCACTGTTGCTGATATTGAGCGATCTTAGCAACCTCCGCCTCCACTATGCTCGACGAGATAGAGCCTCCCGAGATCGTAACAAGAGCCGTTGGGGAGGATTGTGGTGCGAGGTCTGCCCTGCAAACATTGTCAGGCATCTGAAAGAAGGCCATGCTCTCAGTCCCATAGCCACAAAGCATCGCCGCCGGCTTCGGCATCTTGAGAGCTGGACACCGCCGAGTAGTCATCGGATGGTTCGCCTTGTTACAGATGAAACAATACTGTTGTGTTTCACAATCTGAAGCCATATGTCCGGCCGACTGACACTTGGTACACCACAACTTGGTCATTACCGTGTTCACCCCGGGAGCAGGTGCCGCCTGAGCCACATCATGTTGTTGTTGAGCCGGTGCCATAAGAGGAGCAGCAGTCACAAGAGGCCCCGAGACAAAAGCCGGAGCACCTTGTACGCCATGATAAGGCAAGGTGGGTGGAGCAGCGATGATCGGGGCGTTTCCCGCACGGTTCTTAGGCCGATTTCCTTTTCCTCCCTTCGGTTTCCTAGGACGGATATTCCCTGTCTGAACTCCGGCCGCCGGGTTTGCCAGACCAGCGTTAAAGGCCATTGGCTGGACAGCAGTGGGGTGACCATGGCTCTGTTGCAAGAAAGGGCCGGCTGGTTGATATGGGTACACCGGCGCCATTTGCTGCATGTACCCCGGCGGCGCATGATACATCGGTTGCTGCTGAAAGAACTGCTGCTGCATTTGATACATCTGTTGTTGCTGCTGCCCCGGTGCTGGGGTCTGTTGGGGAAGGTTCGGCATGACACTTTGAGCGGAGGAAGAAGGGATCACCGGGGGGAACACCCCAGGTGCGAAGCCAGGGGCACCACCAGACGAGGAGGCGTCCGAGGGCATCGGCGCGGCGGCTGCAGGTCGGACCTGCCCAGAGCCCGGCGGCGCGAACGCGTCGCGACCCATCCCCGAGCAGACGGCAGCCACGAAGGATCGAAGAAGATTAGGGTTTCTGCTAGGAGTGTCCCTGTTCCACATATGAAACAACCAACGGTTGAGATTAACCATGCGTAAAGAACGGTTCGGATGTGACGCACCTGAGATCGGGTGAGAGCCCAGGCCTATCGACCGCCCCGACTCGTCCGGCGAAACGCCCGTCGCAGGAAACATCGGAGGCGCCGTCGGCGTGATCCCCGCCGTCCTTGCCAAGCCGGCCGAGGGCATGGAATCTCCCAGAGTACGAGAGGGAGAGACTCTGGGGGCAGGGAGAGGTCCGATCCAGGGCCGTACCATAGGCCTAGATATAGCCGGAGCCCTCACGTGCCGGCATGCAGCCGGCGGCGACCCCCGCGAATGAATTGCCGACGAGGTCGGAGAACCGTTTACCTCTTGTGCACCATCCTTCCGAGCAGATCCTCGCCTAGAAGACGGTCTCTCCCATACTCGTGAGGCTGATGTAGGATACCCAATGTCGGCCCAAAACTCGGCGGCCAGCTCCTCGCCAGTCTTACGCCGGCGCGATGCCTCGGAGGTCCCGGCCGTCGAGGAGTCCTCACCTCCGTCATCTGCACGGAGGCAAGAAAATCGCGATCCAGATCCGGCCGGCACCGGAGCGGACCACCCCGGCGCTAAGGTCAGGCGCCGGCGGGTGGAGATCCGCATTGGCAGGGGTTCCCTTTTAAAAATGGGGGAGAATTTCACTTCCCCGGCCTCTGCACCAACTAGGGATATATACGGCCATTTTAGTATGAGTACCAAGATAAACATGGTCCTCAGAATTTTTTTAAATGGCTTTTCTACTAGCATGTTTGATGCCTTCTTCTTGCAAATTTAGTGGGTGGTGATGATGGTGACGGTGAAGGGTGGGTGCAGCAGAACCTGCTCCTGCTAGATTTGATATAATCGAGCCTCGGCTGCTATCTCTTCTTAAACATTAATAAGTGGTTGTGCGGGTGTATTTAGCAAGGTCAAACCGGTTTGGCTTTGGAATAATTGAGGGACGTCTTCAATCAGAATGCTACCTGCCTCAAACTATATATGGATCTTCTTTTTTCTCTCTGATGAAAACATCAACCGTTATAAATGGTGGGGGGCAATACTACACATATGTAAACTTACGTTCAGGTTTTACGTAAATGATGATGTGGGGGTTGTTAATTGGGCCAGGATTAGCAGCTGGGGCCCACCCCAATTAAAATCAGGTGGAGGAGAGAATTGTATGGAAGGTTAAGTAAGCCTACGTAGGACCTTTCGTAGGTGTAGAATTATTCATTTTCTTTTTTTCTTTTTTTGAGTTGGGAGAGGGATCTTTTCGGCATACTCGATGTGCTCGTGTGCATTTACATTGTCAAAACAGCTTTTTTTTAGCTTGATGAATAATGTCACCTTCTCCATCAAACAATGGTGCTACAGAAAAAATTGATTTAGAGGCTTTGTTGACCTCTGCTTGATCATCGTTGTCGTGACCCAAATGGACGGAAGGTCGATGGATCGCGACGTGGAGTCATGGCCTGGTGATCTTCATGTCTGACTTGTC
This sequence comes from Triticum urartu, assembly GCF_003073215.2. NCBI lineage: Eukaryota > Viridiplantae > Streptophyta > Magnoliopsida > Poales > Poaceae > Triticum > Triticum urartu. Next base: position 32,115,228 of record NC_053022.1, read on the forward strand.
CGCAGCCATGCGAGTACTACAAACCAGTCGAAATATATTCTTCTTCACATCACTTTCCACGGGCAATGTGTGCCGCCATTGATTTTGTTTTTTGTTTCTTGGCCTCCACATAACGCCCAGACTTCTTGTTTGCTCTTTGGTATAGAGAAACAAAATTGACTGACCGATGGCGAGACTGAGGACCCATTTGTGGCTGGACTGACTTTGAAACCGTGACGAGGCTTCTGATTGTTGCACCATTTGTGTACAGGCAGACTCTTCTGAAGTTGACGTGCGAGGCGAGGGCCAGGGTCAACGACGACGGACGGCTTTGTTCCGTCCGTTCTTTATTTTTCGGTGGGGCTGACAGTTCTACCCTCGTGCCGTGGCTACACGTATTCTACTGCTTTGCCCATACGACCGCTGCACAAAGCAGAATGCTGTGCTCCACAGTAGACATTCTCTCGGGCGCATTTTCGGGAGATATAAAGTCAGTCACGATGGATCGTGTACTGATGCACCGCTCGCAACCGACGAATCACAAAAGCACCCTCGGCCGGGGAGACGATCAACATCGCATATAGTAGTAGGTGTCGCTTCACGCACGGCTGCTATGCTGCGGATGAAGTTGACGAGCATTCCGATCCTCCGCGACAATGTAAGTACTATTATTGTTTGGTTAACTCATCGTGGAAGCAAATTTTGTGAAGGCATCATCGGCGGTGAGAGCCGGGCGAGGAGGAAAGAAACACTGACCGATCGACTGTTTGCAAGCAACGCACCGATGATTGAGACGTCTCGTACAGTGTAGTACTCCCTCCGTTTCGAATTACTTGTCTCAGGTATGAATGTATCTAGCTGTATTTTAGTTTAAATACATCCATTTCTACGACGAGCAATTTGAAATGGAGGAAGTACCTCGCTTCGGCTCCACTCAACCTCGCCCCCACTGCAACGTAGGTAGTGCATGCATGCGTGCCCGTGTGTTTGTTTGCACCTTTCATGCTGTTAATTGCGAATAATCCCTTGTATTCTAATTGCCTCAGTGCATCAGGTACGGGAGCATATACCCCATAATACATCATGAAACAACATGCTAAAGCCAGTCTGTGTAAACAAGGAACAACCACCTGGCAACGGACAAGTACTAAGCTAATCCATGCCAGGAAAATGAAAAATGATTAACTAATGGAGCATCAGTGGAGCATATACGCACTCCATCTATGCAAAATAGAAATATCGGACGGCAGACTCCTTTCTGGACATTTATTTGTTACAGAAAGACACATGATTAAGTATAATGTTTTTTGGGGGGCTGGGAAGTATAATTTTCTAATTAAAAATCGTAAAGCATTTCTAGCATATGCCCTAAAAGCTACTTCCTCCGTCCAAAAATACTTGTCGGAAAATGAATAAAAATGAATGTATCGAAAACTAAAATACATCTAAAATACATTCACTTATCCGACAAGTAATTCCGAAAGGAGGGAGTATATTAGAGAGATTTTTTGTATTAATTGAGCATGGCTAGCTCATATAATCCGTCATAAAACAACACTCCCTGTATAAATTAATATAAGAACATTTAGGTCATTATTTTAATTACCTAAATGATATTATATTAGTTTACCGAGGGAGTACCTTCCGATGGACAACTACTATGTGGTCTATATTAAAAGAAACCATGATTGACTAATGAAACATCACTGGAGCATATATTCCATCCATGTAAAAGAGAAATGCTCGCGGGGCCGGCTTCCTTTATGGAAATCATTTCATAAAAGGAAACATGATTAAGTATATGGAATTTTCTTATTAACCTTAGTATATAACAGGAGCGTTAACATTAGTCTGGTGCGGTTCCCAATCAGGCGTGATTAGTTTAGAAGTGAGAACATGGGTCGCTGCTTCCTGGAAAGTTCCAAGAGGCTCTTTTCCTTTCGGATCCCCATATGATCCTACATCAAGTCTGCTAAAACTAGTGTTATTAACATGATAATGGACTGCTAGAAGCAGTTTATTAATCCAACTGGGAGATGTGACAGGTTATGTCTACCTTAACTAATCCCGTGGACCACCAATTTCTTTTTAACTTGTTTACGTATATTGGTTGTGGGATACGGAGAAATGGTCAAAGATACGTCCATTTACTAACACTAATTTTACCACTGGAAATAGTATTTGTCTGCAGTTGGTCAGCTGAAATTCACGTAGAATTTGTATGTCAAGTCACTCGATCATCGGTATATAGAAGACCACACATCTAAGAGCATCTCCACCCGTTGGTTCCCCCAGAGCTAGAAAAAGGTGCCGCTTGGGGGCGAACCGGCGATATTTTCTGCATGGGGACGATCGGCTTCCCAGCCGCCGCCTCAGGTCGGCCCCAAACGCTCATTTTTTTAATATTTTTAAAAACATAGTTGGGCAAATTTCAGCAAACACGACGTACATTCGGTGATATTTAGACGGCTCATAGTTTTTTACATATAAAAACATAATAATAAGTCTACTAAAAAGAAGAAGAAAAACGGCCGCGCCTACAGGCCGAAGAACTCGCTCAACACGCCGAAGTCGCCGCCGTCGTCGTCCTCCTTCTCCTCCTTCACGCGGCCGTCCCTGCTGGACCCCTGCCCGGGGCCCCCCTGGCGGAATGACTGGTTTGGCCGGCGGCGGCGCCTCGTCGTCGTTATCGTCGAGAACGACGACGCCTCCCTCGTCGCGGCCACGGCGCCGAGCGGTGATCTCCTCCAGGGCGCAGTGCTGGCGCTCCATCTCCATCCGCGCCCAGACATCCCGCACCCACTTCATGGTTGCCCCGTCTTTGAAGGCGGCCTCGTCGTCGTGCTCGCGCTTCATGGGCCGAGGCCCGGCTCTGTCTTCGGCTGACGAGGCGGGAGGCTGGACCCGAGGAACCGTCGATGACGACGCCGCGGTTGCGTCGGCCTAGCGGCGTTTCCACGGGCTCGGCCTTGATCCTGAAGAGCACCGGCGACTCGGAGGAGTGGGAGGAGGAGCGGGAGGAGGAGGAGGAGGAGGAGGACCCGCCCAACATCCTCCGCAGCATGCATGGACCGCAACTCCGGCGGGGGACCGGGTCGGCTGGGTACGTCAGTGGCAGATCGTTGCCGCCCTCGAGGTACTCAAGGACGGCGTGTAGTATGCGGCCCGGGGCGCCCCACCGCACGCAGCGGCCGTCGCTGTTGTTGCGCCTCCTCACCACTGGTGCATTGTTGATAGAGGCCAGCCGCTCCGCTTGCTGGTGTTCGAAGTACGCCGCCCACGCCTCGTGATTGCCCGCGTCGCACTCTGGGAGGGCTCGCTCCTCCTCCGACAGAGACGCCCGCAGACGGTCGATCTCAACTTGGAAGTAGTCGGGGTGCTCGACATTGGACAGCAGGGGGCGGGGACGCCCCGCTGATCCTCCACCGCCCCGGCGCACGCATGTCGGGAGGCGTTAGGTAGTTAGCTTCGTGGAGGAGATGGGATTCGCACTTGTGCAGAGAGCGGCGGCCGAAGCCATTGGCCACCGCCCCATCGCCGGGGAACCTTTCGCCCATTGTCTGTGCGTGCACGGGGAGAGAGGGAAAGAGAGTTCCGCGGCGGTGGCTGTGTGTGCACGGTGAGAGAGGGGGGCTGCATCCACCGGCGAGGACGACGAGGCGCGGGGGTCACTGACTCGGCGGGCCCGTCGTTCTTTTATGCCAAAAATGATTGCCGCGGCGCCCCCAGTGTGCCGGGTTTGGCCTGGGTCCGCCGGCGCCAGTTTCGGCCTTAACCAACGAAAAATGGGTTCCAGAGGCCCCGACTGGGCCGTTTTTTGAGCGCCGGCGCTAAAAAATGGCCTTGGGGGCATGTTGGGGTCGCGGCTGGAGATACTCTAACTAATGTGTGAAGCTGGATGGGCATTAGAAGAATTTAACTTTTCAAAGCTACTGCAAGTTGGACAATTTGGATGTGACAAGTCTTTGTCAATATACACAATAAATTACTTACGTGAGCAACAAGTTGTGCCAACCACATTTTGCTTACCGCTACAGCTTTAGAGTTCAAACATGTTCTGATGTTGCATCCACATAAGTTTTTTTTATGAGAACATGCACACAAGTACATAGCCGGTTGAATGTCGGACCATGTTCCTTCAGGAGCCAATAACAAATTAACACACATGCATATATTTCTGGTTTCTTCAACGAGAAATACATGTATATATTTCTAAAAAACAGTACATATATGGAGCCCTTTTTCTCCATTTCGAAGCAGTTAGGGGATTATTGTGACAACAGCGTGCAATGTTAACTAGGACCTCTGACCAATCGGCCAAAGTGGAATGATTTGGTCGAGGTATTTTTGTGTGAGTAATCAGCCTACTAGCATCCTCGACGTATGAAATTTGCTGCCTCTAAGCATTCTCTCTCCTAGAGGCAGCCTCATATATAGTTTGTACACCGAACGGTTGCCTATTTTTTTTGCGGAAAATAATAATCAAATCTAACAAAAAATGAGATAGAAATGGCACTAACCTTAGAGAAAGAAACATGAAAGGCATGGCATGAAGTGGTGGATCATTTCTCATACTAATTTGATGAATAGTCTCGTCCTTCCAACCTCGAGTGTGTAACAATGTGGCCATCTGCATGTGGCAATAAGCAGTATGCAGAATGCGTGTATTGGCAAATTATTGCCGCGATGGCCTGTGAGTTTCATTGTCCTATCTGGTCGAGTTGCTTGCAGAAGAAACATCTGAGCAATTTTGAAAATTGATGTGATGTAACCAAAAAAGACAGCTAATGCCTTTATCGTACGGAGCCGTAGATGGCCGTACAGACGGTGAAACATGAACCGAAGGCATTATTTTACATTAATTTATTAATGAATTGGTCAGTTTAGGAGACATGATGATGCAAGAAGCCAAGAACAGGTGAGTTTTGACAGTGATCCAACGGCCACGAGAAGGCTTTCATGGCTACAGCTATCAACCGCCTCAATCTAGATCGTCCAACACTAGCTAGCGCACCGCTTGTCGTCTCACATTTCGCTATCACTTAATGGATCCAAACTGTAAGCAGATAAAAAATGAATGACCAGCACAAATGTGACTTGAGCAAGCGTGACTGCGTGAGGCGAATGAGGTGAAAAAACAAAAGTGACGTCCATTGTGCATCCAAGCAGTAGTAAATTAATTAGCTAAAGGTAATGTGATGGAACAGCTAATGTGGATCTGTGGATCTAAATTGGCTGGTACGGTGTAGTAATTAAGTAACAGGCATGGTGAGTATCGTTCTCTACATATGTACAAAGACAGCTATACAGATTGGTCTCTGTGCTAGAGCTTTGATCTTTGGTGCGGGTAATCTGGTGATTAAAGGCCAGGCTAATGAAAGATGCATGCGATCTGTACGCAGGAGGCTAGAATGATTTGATCGATCTCTGGTTCGATGCTGTCTCTCCAACCTCTCCTTCGCGTCAGCTTCCTATCCGTACGGACGCCGAAGGTCAGCTGTTAATATGCTAACCCTCCTATAACAAACAGGTAGTATGATTAGTGGCCATCAATCAAAAGCGAACGAGAGATCGGGAAGCTTCCCGTTGGAGCTTGTAGAACCGTAGAGTTGAAAGTTGAAACACACCCCTAAACTGGAAACATACCAGCAAGCAAACTGTAGAAACACTGTAGCTCGTCGACCGTACCTTGCTGTTACATTTCACATTTGTACGGACGCGCGTATTGCATGTTCCCCGGTGGTATTATGCGCGGATTATATACAGATCGGGCGCACGTGAGGTGTGTGACAGAGTGAGGCCAGCCAGCTAGCAAAGCACGTGACGCAGGACCCTGCCTGTCCGGAGCAAAACGAACAGATCGAATAAAAATCACCTCAGACGAACAAGCGGTGGCAGATTTGGCCGGACAAAACTATGTGAACCGCCAAACAAGACAACTGTTAGTGCAGGTTAACAGAATCATACTCCTTGTAAGTGCCTGTTTGTTTTAACCTCGCGATCGAGCGCATGTGCAATGCAAGCTGGCTCGATCAACACGAGCCGACCCAGCCTGAGGCCTTTAATGATTTGTATTAGTTAACGTAATTAATCATGGCATGTAATAGCGCTACTACTTGTGCAAGGGGGCGTGCTGCTGCGGCGTGAGCAGAAAGGCGCCAAACCTGCATTCCATTTTCTTCCAAGGAATGGCTTTCGCATGCACCACTTCCATTATCATCATCATTGCCCTTCGCTTTTTTCCCTCTTGGTTTTTTTTGAGGCATCTTGTTTGGTTTCTTGGAGGTGCGAGGAGCTGCTTTCTAGCATGTCTGATGCTTTTTCCTTGCAGTTTTTATCTGAGATGGTGATAGTGATGGTGAAGGGTGGGTGCTGAAGAACCTCCTCCTGCTAGATTTGATATAATCGAACCTCGGCTGCTATCTGTTTTTAATAAACTTTTTAGCTGCTGTGCAGGTGTATTTAGCAAGGTCAAACCGGTTTGGTTTCAATTGGAGTGCCACCTGCCTCAAACTATAGACAATGAAAGCATCAACCGTTACATATAAAGAGAGCGGTGTTTTTTTTGCGGGAGAGAGAGAGAGAGGGGTGTTTTCAGCATAGTTGATGTGCTGGTGTGTGTTTAGAGCAACTCTAGCAGACCCGTATAATAGCGACCCGCATAAGGCGATTATAGTTCGATGAATAACTGTTTTGCAGGCCGAAATCGTGCGCGGCAGAGTAGACCCCATATATGAAACTGTATAATTTGAAAAAAAGTTTTTCGTAGGAGAAATTGCAACAACAACACTAGTTCATCACATGCTACATGATCATACACTAGTTCATCACAAACTACAAGATCATAGATACTACATTCTTCTACTATTACTAGAGGGGGTGGGGGATCTCGCGGTGGCGAGGCCGAGGTCGACGTACCAAAATGGACGAGCTCTTCGCCGAGGACGACACGGTGAAGGAGCTCAGTCCTCCTCGTCGGAGCTGACGAGATCGATGAACTTCTACCTCTGCTCCTTGCGGATGCGCCGCCACTCGTCGTCCTTGTCCTTCGTGGCAAGGTTCGTCGCGACCGCCTACTTGAGCAAGAGGTCTTCGAGCTCCTCGTCGTGGCACCGGCGCTCCGCCTCCTCGCGCAAGCTCCGTTCGGCGATGGCGGCCGCGACCGCGTCGACATCGGCCACGAAATCTTCGGGCCCGACGACCCCTCGGCGCTCGATCTCCGCCGGCTCCTGCTTGACAGCGACAATCTCGCGGTCCTCTGGCTCCTCAGACCACTCCCTCTTCACGGGGAGCAGTGCCTCGTCGGAAGAGGAGGAGATCGTGGCGTGGGAAGAGCCCGCGGCGGAGGAGGGCGTACGCCCATGCCGACGGTCGTACTCCTCTGTCTCGCGACGGAGGAGCCTCGGCGTCGGCTCAAGGCCCTTATTCGTCCACTTCCTCGCCGCGCGCTTCCTCGTGCCGTTCGAGCGGACACACCGCTCGCGCTCGGGGTCGCCGCCCCCGCTGGAGCTGCCACCGGAGCTGCGGCTGGAGCTCCACATGCGGCCCCACATGGCGGCTGGAGGCAGAAGGGGACTCACCGGCATCGAGAAATGTGAGAGGGGAGGGGGGGAGTGGGGAATTGCGGCGAAACGCGGCGGCAGGGGATAGGGTTTCGACCCGTACCGCAAACTTGTAGATATACTGCTTCGGGGGGAGGGGGCGGTTTGCTGGCCGCGGTAAAAAAATTTTACAGGCCGGGTCAGTATATGGGCTCTGTTCTGGCCAGAAAATTGGGCTGAACCTGTATACTCCCCGGAATTACGCGGGTTCGCGAGATATACGGGGTCTGCTAGAGTTGCTCTTAGCAATGTCAAACTAGCTTCTCTTTTTTTCTCCTGAATAATGTAACCTTCTTCCCCAAACAATTGTCACCTTCTCCAAACAATAGTAGTAGTACAGGCGATGATAGAGAAAACTTTGTTGACCTGTGCTTGATAATCGTTGTCGTGGCTTGAATGGACGGATGGTCGATGGACCGCGACGTGTAGTCCAGGTCTGCTGATTTGCATGTCTGACTTGTCCGCAGCCATACGAGCACTACAAAACAGACGAAATATATCCCCACATCCTTTTCCACGGGCGATGTATACACTACAGCCAATTGGTTTTTGATTTTTCTTGGCCTCCACATAACGCCCAGACTTCTCGTTCTTGGCAGCGAAACAGAATTGACAGACCGATGGCGAGACTGAGGACAGGGGGTTGGGCCGACTTTGAAGCTGTGACGCTGGCATCTGAATGTTACTCGTACAAGGCAGACTCTTATGTTGAATTCTCAACACACAAAAAAAAGACTCTTATGTTGATCATGACTTGTCCCCGGTCGACCAGGCAGCAAAAAGAAAAAAATCGTCTCTTTTCCACGGACAACCATCCATCGATCATTTTGAAACTTCTTTCCACGTACAAATTCTCCTATCTTTTTCCCCTGACATTTTCCTCACATCGCAAAGCTTGAAACAGACCGGTTGGCAGCAATAATGAGTTACTAGTCTCTCTCTCTCTCTCTCTCTCTCTTGCACAAGTCTTCGAGCCACCTTCCTGGAAACGTCACACATCATCCACAGCCTAGAATCCATAGAAACGGACACGAGAAATGACCATACGGTGGAGTGCTACCAAAGGCTTGCGAAAAAAAATAAAAAATATCAGGTATACCCGCCTACTCTAGCAACACTTTTGCCTTTGGCCATGGGCAGCACTACACTAGGAACGGCAAAGATATCACGGTGTCCGAGGCAATGGCCGGAGTCAAATGCTCTCTCGAGACCGCGATCAGACGCCCGTGTCCGCGTCAACAGACGAGGACGGCTGTTGTTTCCTCCGTTCTTTATTTCTCGGTGGGGCTGACGGTTTTACCCTCGGGCCACGGCTACACGCATTCTACTGCGTCCCCATACGCCGCTGCACAAAGCAAAAATGCTGTGCTCTATAGTGGACATTCTCTCCGGCGCTTTTTCAGGAGGATATAAAGGCAGTCACGATGAACAGAGATAGATCGTGTACTATGCATTCGCACGCAACGTACATGCGAATCACGAAAGCACCCTCGGCCGGGGGACGATCTAAAGTCAGTCACGATATAGATACCTCTGTATCTAGACAAAACGAAGACAAGTAATTTGGAACGGAGGAAGTAGGAGCACTTTTTTTCTCGAAATGGCGCCCGACGTCAACATCGCATATGGTAGGTGTCTCTTCACGCACGGCTGCTGTGCTGCTGGTGAAGTTGACGGGCATTCCGATCCTCCGGGACACATCAGACAATGCAAGTAGCAGTGGTATTATTGTTTGGTTTACTCATCATGGAAGTAAATTTTGTGAAGGCATCATCTGCGGTGAGAGCCAGGCGAGGGGAAAGAAACACCCATCGATTGTTTGCAAGCAACACACCGATGCTGGAGACGTCTCGTAAGTACCCAACCTTGCTTGGGTGGAGTACTCAAGCTCGCCCTTACTGTGCATGCATGCAAGCGTGCCGTGTGTTCGTTTGCACCTTTCATGGTGCTAAATGCGAATAATCCCTTCTATTTTAGTTGCCTGAGCGCATCAGGTACGGGAACATGTATACCCATAACACATCATGAAACAACATACTAAGCCAATCTGTGTCGAAAAGGAACAACTACCTGGCAACGGACAAGTATTAAGCTAATCTATGTCATGAAAATAGAACATGATTAACTAATGGAGCATCACGGGAGCATATACTCACTCCATCATGTAAAATAGAAATATTGGAGGCCAGCCTCCTTTTTGGATTTTTTTTTGTTACAGAAAGACACATGATTAAGGAGGTGTTTGTTTCCAAGGACTTTTCTGTGTAGGGACTAGAAAAAGTCCCTCTTAGAGATTTTTTTACCAAACGAGGGGGCGGGGGGGACTTTAGGGACTAAACTAGGCATTTGGGACTAAATGAAGAAGACTCTCAAGGAGAGTCTTTTTGGGGACTTTTCCAACAATGCCCCTCCATGCATCCATTGGCCTGCCACCCCATAGTGTTATTTGATTGTTATTTTTCTATATACTAGGGGCAACATGATCATTTAATAACCTCTAGAAAGGGACAAGGGACTTTTTAGTCTCTGAAAACAAACAGAGAGAGACTTTTTAGGTACTAGAGACTTTTTAGTTGGGACTAGAAAAAGTCTTAAGACTTATGAACCAAACAGGGCCTAAGTGTAAGGTTTTTTTGGGCTGAGAAGTATATTTTTCTGGTGAGCATTTCTAGCAGATGCCGTAAAAGCTACATTAGAGAGATTTTTTGGATAACTGAGCATGGCCAGGTCCTATACTCCATCATAAAACAACATACTCCCTCTATAAACTTATATAAGATCATTTAGGTCACTAATTTACTTACCTAAACGATCTTATATTAATTTACAGAGGGAGTACCTGCCGAAGGACAACTACTATGACATCTATAAGTACTATATATAATAATGTAGTCTATTTAAAAAGAAACCGTGATGAACTAATGAAGCATCACTGGAGCATATACTCCATCAATGTAAAAGAGATATTCATGGGGCGGCTTCCTTTATGGAAATCATTTCATAAAAAAACATCATGAAGTATAAGAAATTTTCTCATTAAAAATCTTAGTATATAATAGGAGTGTTAAGATTAGTCTAGTGCTGTTCCCAAACATGCGTGATCAGTTTAGAAATGACAACATGGGTCGCTGCTTCCGGGAAAGTTCGGAGAGGCTTTTTTCCTTTCGGATCCCCATACGATCCTACGAGAAGTCTGATAAAACTAGTGTTATTAACATGATAATGGACTGCTAGAAGCAGTTTAATAATCCAACTGGGAGATGTGACAGGTTCTATCTAGCTTAACTAATCCCGTGGACCACCATTTTTTTAACTTTTTACGCATATTGCTTGTGGGATACGGAGAAATGGTCAAAGATACTGACACTAATTTTACCATTGGAAATAGTATTTGTCTGCAGTTGGTCAGCTGAAATTTACATAGAATTTGTATGTCAAGCCACTCGATCATCGGTATAATGAAGACCACACATCTAACTAATGTGTGAAGCTGGATGGCCACTACAAGAATTTAACTTTTCAAAGCTACTACTAGTTGGATAATTTGGATGTTATAAGTCTTTGTCAACATACACAATAAACTATTTACGTGAGCAACAAGTTGTGCCAACCACATTTTCTTACTGCTACGGCTTTAGATTTCAGACCTGTTCTGATGTTGCTTTCACATAAGTTTTTTTGACAACATTCACACAAGTACATAGCCGGTTGAATGTTGGTTGTTGGACCACGTTCCTGCACGAGCCAACAACAAATTAACACACGCGCATATATTCTGGTATCGTCACCGAAAAGTACATGTATATATTTCTAAAAAAAGTACTTATATAGAGCCCTTTTTTCTCCATTTCGAAGCAATTAGAGGATTATTGTGACAACGACGTGCATGTTAAGTAGGACCTCTGGCCAATCGGCCAAAGTGGAATGATTTGGTCGTGGTATTTTTGTGCGAGCCTACTAGCATCCACATTGTACGAAATTTGCGGCCTCTAAGCCTTCTCTATCCTTCTAGAGGCAGCCTCTATAGCCTGTACACCGTAACAGTTGCCTATTTCTTTTTGAAAAAAAACCAGATCTATTATAAAAATTCAACGGAAGCATAAAGCACCTCAAACATTATAAAAAAAATACATCGAGGCTCCGAACCACAGAACAACCACTACCACCGGCAGAACGAGCCATCGACGCGCCACTGTTACCTCTCCCCTACCGGAGCCGACTTGACCTTATTGATGACAAATGTTGAGGTCTCTTTCAGTGACCCTAAGGACTAATGTCATTATTGCCGCTGCCCTATCAGAGCAGACTTGACCTTGTCGACGACAGCTGGGAAGTCATGCCCCTAAGGATCACTGTCCTGGAGCCGTTGTCGTCGTCGTTGAACGCTAGCACCTGTCACCAAATATCGCCACATAAGGGAGCTATGTCGACTACGTCCAGACAGATGAACTTGAGAATGATCAAAGCCCGGAAGACAAACTCTAAAAAGAAATGCAGCCATCTGCCTGAGCGCCGGACCCGCGAGGACTAAAAAATTCCTAATCGGAGCGGAGGCACCGCGATTCTCCTCTCCTCCACCGACCGCCAGAGTGGCAGATAGAGGGCATGGAGGTGAATCCACGAGCTAGCCGATGAAGTCTGGAGAAAAAAATTTGCCTTAGTCGCCTAGGATTAGGGAAGGAAACAAGAGAAAATATGCATATAACCTCGCGCTGGGCTAACCAAAAAAAAAGATAGAAACGCGACTAACCTTAGAGGAATAAAGAAGAAAGGCAAGACATGAAGCGGTTGGTCATTCTCTCATACTAGTCTGGCGATTAGTCCAGTCTGTTGGGTATGTGTTTTGTATTGTACGTGTATTCGAGTTGTGACCCACCTCCTAGTCTTGTATAGTTGAGGTGAAGATTTTCACTTGTAATATATATACGTGCACCAGCACCCCATCAATACAACGATTATTGTATTGCAAATCATCTCTCTACATGGTATCAGTTTTTAGGTTTTAATCCTCGCCTTCTGCTACCACCGCCGCCGCGCGACTCCTCCCGCACCGCCGCCGCCGCCACCCCACCACCGCCGCCGCCGCGCGACTCCCGCGCGACGCCGCCGCTAACCCCCCGCCGCACGACTCCTCCGCGCCGCCGCCGCCGCTACCCCGCCGCCGCGCGCCTCCTCCGCTACCCCGCCGCCGCGCGCCTCCTCCGCGCCGCCGCCGCCGCGCGACTCCTTCGCGCCGTCGCTACCCCGCCGCCGCGCGACTCCTCCGCCCCGCCGCCGATGGCGTTCACCGGCCTGTCCGCCGCCGCCTCTGCCGTCCCGCCACCAGCGCCCTCCGGTGCGGCCCCGGCGCCATACGGCGCGGTCGCCGCCTACGGCGCATCCGGAGCCGTCCCCGCCAATGGCCGGCGGCCCTGCTCCGCCCGCCCCGATGATGGCCTGTCCGGGCTGGTATTACCAGTCGACCGGCACCGGCTACGGCACCCTTCTTGTGCCGCCGTCCCTCGGTGGTTATGGCCCGCCCGCTTCGGCGCTGCCCTACAGGGGCCTCTCACCGCCGCCGGTACCTGCGCCATGGGACCCCGCACTCCTCGTCGCCCAGGACTCTGCGCCATTGTCGAGTAGCTCTATCGGCGGAGGCGACTGATACATGGACTCAGGTGCTACCGCACACATGACAGCTCATCCCGGTAACCTAACCTCGTCCACTCCCGTTCACACACCCACTCGTATCACCGTCGGTAACGGCTCCTCCTTACCTATTACTCATATCGGTAGCGCTAGTTTTGCCTCCACTTCCACACCCATCAATATGTCTAATGTTCTTGTTTCACCAGACTTAGTCACGAACCTAGTTTCCGTTCGTCGTCTTACTCGTGAGAACGCACTCATTGTTGAATTTGACGGCGTTAGCTTTTCTGTGAAAGACGCCCGTACCCGGATGGTTCTTCACCGTTGTGACAGTCCCGATGAGCTCTACCCCGTGCACGCCGGCGCCTCCACCTCCACACATGTCGCCTTTTCCGCCGGCGTCGACCTTTGGCACGCTCGCTTGGGTCACCCCAACCACACCGTGTTATGTCAAATTCTTAGGAGTTTCTCTTTCTCATGTAATAAGCTCGACGAGCACTCTTGTGAGGCATGTCGCTTAGGCAAGCATGTTCGTCTTCCCTTTAGTGCGTCCACCTCAGTTTCCACTTTTCTGTTCCAATTACTTCATAGTGATGTTTGGACATCTGCCGTTGCGAGTAACACGGGCTATCTCTACTACTTGGTGATTTTAGATGATTATTCTCATCATGTGTGGACTTTTCCTCTTTGTCATAAATCCGATGCTTTAGCCACACTCACCGCCTTTTATTCTTATGTCACCATCCAGTTCGGTCGCCCCATACTTGCACTCCAAACTGATAACGGAAAAGAGTTTGACAACATTGGTCTTCGCACACTTCTCGCCTCTCATGACACCATCTTCCGTCTGACTTGCCCCTACACTTCACAGCAGAACAGCCGCGCCGAGCGCATTCTCCGCACTCTGAATGACTGCGTTCGCACGTTACTCTTTAACTCAAACGTGCCCGCTCGGTTTTGGCCCGATGCCCTCGCGACCGCCACCCTCTTAGTTAACATTCGACCGTGTCGTCATCGGTGGAACTACGCTCCTCACCACCTTCTCTTCGGTACACCACCGTCCTATGATTGTCTCCGCATCTTTGGGTGTCTCTGTTATCCCAGCACCGCATCCACCACCACTACTAGGGAAAAGGCTAGCAGCAGCGCGGGTTTTAGGCCTATTAGCAGCTTGGGTACCCACGCTACCAATAAGGCGCTACAACTAACGTATAGCAGTAGCGCTGGTCCACCCGCGCTACTGCTACACAAGTGTTGCAGCAGCGCGCTTAAAGGAACCTCGCTGCTGCTAATAGCTATAGCGCGCTTCCCCTGTGCGCGCTACTGCTACAACCGCGCTGCTGCTAACTTTTCTGCACTTGCTACTGCTAATTTTAGTAGTTTTTTGTTTTTTTTCGGCATATTTGTTTTGTATTTGAACATGCTTTATAGAAGAATCTTTAGCACATACAAATGTCATCATGATACACATACAAATGCCTGCGAGACCACAAATGTAATCATAGCATATACATACAAAAAGTCTCGTCATAATCATCATCCAACACAAAGTGGTATCTTGTCATCATCTCGAAAATAGCGATACATGCAAGTCTCGAATACTTGCAACTACAACGTCATCCATCTAAACAAAGGTATACGCGAGAAGAGCTATCACTATGAGTGAGAGCGGAACTATGCAGTACATGAGATGGCGGTTACGAGTCCTCTCTCGCGCTAGCGTGAACCTCAAGTAACTAGCTTCTCCTTCTTGTCTGCTTTTGAAGTCTTTATGGCTGGCGTCCGAGAACCCATTCACTTGCGCCTGACACTCATGCCACTCGTTGTACACCCCCGGAACCTTCCCTTTGTACACGACATAGCAGTTCCATCTCACCATCAAGAAACTAGGTACCTGTTAGAGATGCATGTTCATGAAGAGGATGTACAATCATATATATGCAACAAAATATACTAGAGAACACCGAAAAAGAAAGGGTTAGCAACTAGATGCAACATACAGTACGCAAATTAATTAACTAGAGGTACGCAGGTCATCATATGCAAACTAACAAAGTAGCGTTACGCAAGTTCGGCAGGGGTCGTGGACATCACAAAGTTGCATCACTACAAATAGTATACAAGTTCAACCGACACATATCATCATCATCGGCATCATAAATAACTAGAAGTTCCATCCTTCCATATCATCGAGGATGGACCCTAGCTTCTTGAATGGCGTGAGGTCTAGACGTTGCATGCCTATGCGAGTTCGGACGTCAGCTCGCGATATAGGGCCGTGGTGGAACATCCCCTTCTCATCGACGACTTCTTTCATGATGATCGTCGCAATGTCGCTTTGGATGCGAAAGAAGTCATCTCTAAGTTTATAATCCGCTTCTCCATGAGATTCTAGCCACTTGTGGATATGATCATCATTTCTGCTTCTCATGCGAAGCTTTTGGTGATCCGTGTTGAACTGATTCATGAGATGGAGGATGTACAATCCATCCTTCTTGCTTGGTTTTGGGACTTGGATGCAGGAGAAGTTAGTTTTATGCGTGAAACCCATCTTCTTGTTCCTTTGTTTCCTGATCTGCATGTGGCCACCTCTAAAGCTGAAGCCTTGGAGAGCATCATCTAGAATATTCATTATGTGGGTGTAGTCTTTTTTCTCGTAGTCTCTAGAAGGGTCAAAATATAAGCGTGGGAGACTTGCGGATAAAGAACGATAAGGACGGCGCGCCCGTTGCTGCGGGGAAAAGACACCTCAAATTATTCCCCATAGAGAGAGAAGGAATGATTGAAATGTATGAAAGGGTTGTTCGAAACTGACTTACTTTGGATGATAAGGCACGAGCACAATTTCCCGGTCCTTATTCTGTACCATGAAGTTTTGGAGGTAGTCCCTAGCAGTTTCACGCTCAAAGTCGCCGAGACTCAAGAAAGACTCGTGCATGTAGTATGGATCCGCCACATAGATTTGCGAGACTTCTTCACTGTTCATGACAGAGCTCATATGTAGCGCAAAAAGGCGGACGATTGTAAAATCGAGCCGCCTTGTCAGAAACATCTCAAAGATATGGTCAAACCGTAGGAAGAACACCTCCGCGGGCCGTGTCTCGACGTAGCACTTCCCCTCAGGCACACGAGCCGCGTATGTCGGATATCCTGGATCCTTTGAGGCTAGTAGGCTTTTCTTAGTCGACAGCACATGGTCGTGCAGTCTCCTGAGATCCCCTGATAGTGCCTCCAGTGGTTTCGGCGGTAGCATCGGCTCGCCCGTGAGATGGAACATGGCCGCACCTTTCACGGGTACACGCTCTTCAGAATGCATCGTTTGGCTGCTATGTGCTCTGGCTTGTTTGGAGGCAGCTATCTTCCCCGATCTCTTTCTCTCCTTTTTCTTGGGCACACCTTCTAGACCCTTCCTTAACCCCTGCCCCAGTGTTCCTGGGCTAAGTACTGTACGACCCTCGCACTGGGATAGTTGAGCCTGTGTTGAGGTGGCATCTTCAGGCGTGTCCTGTGAGGATTTCATGAAGAGAGACTTTTTGCAATCCCTGCTACGACCTTCCTGCCCGGGCATATCATCCATATCCTCATTAGCCAGCTGATAGCCTGATTCGTCATATGGTTGACTCACCAATTCTATGTCGCAGTCATACGCGTTTGTATTGTGGAAATCCATAGGGTCGACCTCCGTCTCATCATCCATTCTCTGTTCTACAGGACAAATTACATCAGCCAGCACTATTGCACCCCCTTCATCATGTCGTCCGCCGCTCTCACCCGGCACTACAGGAGCTGGTAATTGCATAGGCGGGGGGGTGGTCTCCGCACATGCTTGTTGATGTGTGGTCATTGGTGTGCTCTCGGCCGGCTCCAGACGAATAAGATTCTTCGGCCATAGCAGCACCCAACCCTTGCAGCTTCCAGCGGCGGGGTCTCGTCGTCCGCTCCCACATGTTGTACTGGAGGAGGCAAATCCTCGTGCCCCGATTTCACATTGGACAAGCTAACCCTGAAGTGCCCAGCAGGGATCGGCTGGTTGTGGAACGTGGGTTGCAAGGGGTCCATTATCATCCCCTTTCCCACGTCCACTTTCTGGCCTTTGATCAAGTAGAGTATGGTGCATGGGGTTTCTTTCGCCTGCAAACACATATGTCTGTGGCGCAAAACATCCGGAAGGCAACAAAAATGGAATATTATATATATATATATATATATATATATATATATATATATATATATGTTGGTGCGACATGTAATTACCGTGACGGCGTCGAGCTCAACCAAAGACGAAGGCCCACCAAGCGCGCCAGAGACTGAGGACGGGCTGCTATGAGCGGGAGCGGCTGCGAGAGGAGGCCCAGTTGCGTGAGCAAGTGATGGTGCGATGGTGTTGTTGTTCATGGAGTTGCTCCCGACGAAACTGGGCAACGGGAAATCATGTACCGTCTTGTCTGGATTTTCCTTCGTCCAGTTGATGATAACTGGAACCAAGTTAGTAGCAAAATCATTTCTGCAGGCAGTTACAGCTGCATTGACTGCCTGCTGTAGCAACTCATATTTGTCCTCGGCTGCTTTTTTCGCGTCCTCAGCTGCTTTTTTCTCGACTACAAGTTTCACCTTCGCGTCGATGTCCGCCTGACTAAACTTCTTTTTCTGCTTCTTGGCCTCCAGGCCCTCGTTGTAAAACACCTTCCACGTGGCGCCATCTCCAGCGCCGTGCACACGACCATATTGCGGCCGCTGGCCCAAAGGGAGTCCCTTAAGTTCGTTCAAGGCCCGGTTGAGAGGGGTGTCCCACTTGGGCCTCATCGGAGAAGTAGGGTTTTCGGCTGCAAGCTAGTGTTGCTTCTCCAGTAGTCTAATCAATTTCCTCGTGATCTTGTCCGTGTAAAAAACCTTTTTCTCCTTGTCCCACTTGTAGCGGGCCCTGATGAAGTCATGCTCCAAGGGGTTGGTGAACTTCGCGAAGGGGTCTGGGAGACCCGCGGCTTCACGTTCCGCGTCCTCCTTATCCCATATGGGCCTTTTACCGAGGTAGCCACGGCTTCCGAGGCGATGCTTCCCCGTGTTCCTTTGCTGAAGGCTCTTGAATTTCGCAGCCTTAGCCTTGGCGTCCTCGGTAGCGCAAGTGTCCTTAAACTTTTCGAACTCCTCTTCCGTAAGTGTCGGATTTTCCTCCAGAATCTTGGACAAGGGTTCCTCAGCCTCAATAGCTCGTTTCACCCTCGATTTCCAGGAGGCCAAATCATTGCTGAACATGCCCATGGCGTGATTGTTAATCTTTTTCATCTTCGGATCATCCCACGGTTGTTCTATGTTATCATCCCGATCGGGGAACTTGAATCTCTTGTGCAACTTCGTTAGGAGCAACTGCGTCAAATGTTCTTTACTCCTTAAGTCATCGTCATTGATGCTCGCGCATTCCCGTAGGATGCATCCTACTTGGTTCCCATAGCACTTGCGAGGTTCTTCCGGCTCTAACGGCTCAAACTTGCCAGATGACATCTTTGTGATCACAAGTCGTCCAATCCCTAGTTTGTTAGGTTTTCGTATCCTCTGCTTCTTATGCCTCTTTTCGGTACCGGCATCGGCGCCGGTATCTTCCACGGCGGTACCTTCCCCACCGGTCTCGGCGCGGCCATCGGTGCCGGCGCCGTCGGTGTCGGTGTCGGCGTCAGTACCATCATCGAGGCGGACCTGCAAACCTTGCTTAGCAGTCAAAAAGTCGAGGTAGTCTTGTTCACCCTCATAATCCATCTCGTCTGCATCTTGGTCAGAAGGCCCAGTTTCTTCGTTGTTCGACATGTTTCCTATGATTAAGTGTCCTCATTTATTTTTAAAAGTATGAATAAATGAGAAATGAGATAAAAAAGAAATCTATGTGCCAGCACTCGATATGCCAACTATGTAGCACAAATCATGCCTTTATTCACGGGAAATTTTGGCATGACATTTGCTAAAAAATGGACATATTGAGCGCCTGAAATTCACCGGAACAGAAATGAATCAACATTCCGGCGTAACATAGGAAACTCGGATCATTTACCAAAACATGACATGTCCAAAACATGACATATCCACATATCACATGTCCAGTTCAAATTTGCATATAAATTCATAACTAAATAGATAACCTAATTAACATAACTAAAACCTAAGTAAATTAACCTTAGCTAGCATATAGAGAGAGGGGGGGTGGTTTACAGAGGGTGCAGGGCGAAGAGGCAGGCCCGACGACGGCCGAGGTTGGGAGGGGAGGAAGCAGAGGAGGGACGCGAGGGCCGACGGGTCGGGGGCGAGCGCCGGCACCGGGGGCGAGCGCGCCTGGGTCGCGGGCGGCGGGGTCGGGGCCGAGCGCGCTGGGGTCGGGCGCGGCGGGGTCGGGGGCGGCGGGGTCGGGGGCGAGCGCGCCGGGGTCGGGGGCGAGCGCGCCGAGGTCGGGGGCGGGCGCGGCGGTGCGACGGGGCCGGGGAAGAGAGAGTGGGGATTTGGGGGAAAAGAGGCGTATATGAGCAATCCGTCCTTAGAGCCCTCCTCCGGGGGATTAGCAATAATATGCTCTTTGAACCAATGCAGGAAAGTGGAGTTGTGCTCTCTAGTAACTTCGGCGTCCGTCCTGCATACCCCCCGGTCACGATACTTCTTTGCGATAATTTCTTTGTGCAGTGCCACGAAAGGATCTACCTCGTCTAGGTGTTGTAGCACTACCAAGTTTGCTCTGTCAAAGTCGCTGCGTCGATCTAAGTATGCCACGTGCAGTTCCCTGCGACCGTTGCAGTGACCTTCTCCTTCGAGCCTCCCATCGTGCTTGTTAACGGGCAAACCAACACTAACACCAGGCGGTTGGTCTGCGCCATATAGAAAATTCTCACAGAAAGAGATGCACTCTTGTGTCAAATAGCCCTGGACGATGCTTCCATCCGGACGGGACATGTTACGAATGAATCCTTTGATGATCCCATTCATCCTCTCAAACGGCATCATGTTGTGCAGGAATGACGGCCCCAGGTCTATTATGTCATCTACAATATGGACACACAGATGCACCATCACGTCAAAGAACGCGGGCGGGAAGTACATCTCAAGCTCATTCAGTATCACAACGATCTTTTCCTGTAGCCTTCGGAGCTGCTTCACACTGATCGACTTTCGAGAGATGACGTCGAAAAAGTTGCAGAGACCAATAAGCGTGTCACGGACGTGCTTGTCCATTATCCCTCTAAGGGCAACAGGTAATATCTGCGTCATCATCACATGACAGTCATGAGACTTCATCCCGCTAAACCTTTTCTTGTCCGTGTCTAGATATCTACTTATCTTGCCATAGTAACCGGAACTAACTTTGACTCCGGTAAGGCACTTAAAGAATTGATTGATCTCGGCCTGACTTAAGGTGAAGCAAGAAGGGGGGCAATAATCCTCATTCTTTATTTTCTTGCCCTTCTTCTCCCGCGCCTCTGTCTCCGTCTCTGTCTCGTCTGACATTTTACGTGGCGGCATGTGCAGATCTTCCCTGATTTCCAAATCTTGCAAGTCTTTTCTTGCCTTCGGCCCATCCTTGGTCTTATCCGGCATGTTCATCAGTGTTGCGAGCAAGCTCTCAAGGACATTCTTACAGATATGCATTTGATCAAGGCAATGAGGTGTATCGAGTTTGTGCCAGTACTCCAAGTCCCAGAACACAGACCTCGTCTTCCATACCTTCAGCAGCGGCTCCGGCGCCTTTCTCATCGTCTTTCACGGCGCGGGGCACTCCTTCTAGTTTTTCAACAACTCATCGATTTCGACACCGCTCCGCTTACGTGGAGGTCCTCGATGCTCAGCGTGACCATTGAATAGATCTTCACGGTTTCTCCACGTGTCGTCCTGTTCGAGCCATCTTCGATGCCCCATGTACACGATTTTCCCAGACCCGCCATCTTTCCTTGACGTTAACTGCTGAGACGTCGTATCATCCATGCACCGCGTGCATCCGCAATATCCATGGCACACCTGGCCTGCCACATATCCGTAACCAAGATAGTCGTGCACTGTCGTGATCATCGCGGCTCTCACGTTGAAATACTCGCCTTTGCTGGCGTCCCATGTCTTGGCCGGTGTTTTCCATAACGTGTCTAACTCCTCCTGAAGTAGCCCCAGATACAAATTAATATTATTTCCTGGTTGTTTTGGCCCTTGAATAAGCATGCTCATGTGAATGTACTTCGATTTCATGCACAACCAGGGGGGAGGTTGTACATCCATACAAACACGGGCCATGTGCTATGGTTGGTGCTTTGGTTGCCAAACGGATTCATGCCATCGGTACACGCACCGAGCACGATGTTCCTTGCATCACATTCAAAATACTGATAGAAGCTGTTCAACGCTCTCCACTGGCTTCCATCCTTGACGTGTCTCAGCTTCGGATCATCTCCATCGTCGGGCTTCTTCCTCTCCGCGTGCCAGCGCATTAGCTTTGCTTCCTTGGGATCTACAAAATACCTCTGGAGACGGGGAGTGATCGGTAAGTACCATACCACTTTTTGGGGACATTTCTTCCCGGCCTTCTTGTATCGAGAAGCATTGCACACCGGACAACTTATTTTTTCCGCGTGCTCCTTCCGATAAATTATGCAATCATTGATGCATGCATGGTATCTAACGTGTGGCAGATCAAGAGGGCACACGATCTTCTTGGCCTCATCAACACTACTAGGACATAGATTACCCTCGGGAAGAACATCCTTTAGGTACTTGAGATGCTCATCGAGGCTAGTGTCGGTCCATTTGTTTTTAGCCTTCGTCTTCAGCACTTGGAGCGTGAAACTCAAGTGGGTCACCTCAGGATTGTAACCATCATACAATGGAGTGGTCGAGTCTACCACCAGTTGCTCCAGCTTAGCCTCCTCTCTAGAAGCAGCTCTCTCAGTACTCGTCTCCTTGCGAAGCAATGCTTGAACATGAGGGTCTCGCACGATTGAACTTAGTACCGACGCAGGGCCGGTCCTGACATTTCAGGGGCCCGGGGCAAAAGTATAACCCGGAGCCCTTTAATATAAACATAAAAATACTAGTGTATAATTTGGCCTTGGCTCTTGAACATCCTAATACATACTATGTGTAAATATCTCTTGCAGCTAGCCCATTAATTATCATTAGGTAAATATGAAAGCATAGCTTAGATTCTCCCTCTAATTTGAACTCCAAAGCACCTCATATACAAATTTCTAGGCTACAGATCGGTGATCCATTTTATGAAATGATAAAAAGAAGCAAATCAGGATATTTAACATGAAGCTATGTCCGTATTTCATGTTGTAATCAAAAACTGATCATACCTGGATATTGACTAGTTCTTGTGAAATAGAAATATGCTAAAAGTCACGAAAACAGTATCCGCTAAACTTTGAAAATACTTGTAAAACAACACCGTTCTGATGATACCTCGGCAACCATTAATCCAAACTGAGCAAACTGGTTTCGATTGAAATACAATCAACGACCATTAGAAAGTTGATTTTTGTGTCATCTCGAGATTAAGCACGGATAGTGCAGTTTTCAGCACACTAACCTTATCCAATGATTGGATTATCAAAAAGCAATTCTCGGCATCGACTTCAATTAACAAAAAGCAAATTCGGGAACCAGGGACTAGGGACTACCAGAGGGGCCGGGTTACCTTTGAGCTGTAGATCATGGATTTAAAAATCAACTGAGATTCTCACGATCTGATCCAATGTAAGCAGACCTTGTTCGCTCTTGTCCTTTGCTTCTGCCTGTTGCTGTGCGGTGACAAGGCGAGGCGAGGGCGCTAGATCAGGCGATGATCAGGAGATGGCAAGGGCGCTCGGCGCGAGGGGAAATTCATCCTTCGCCAGCATCGTGCATGATACATCGCCCCTCCTTGAGATCTTATCTTTTTTTTCTGAGAAGACCTTGAGATCTTATCTGATTGGTCAGGCCGTGCGGTTTTCTTTCCGAGAAATCGTGCGTGCATTTTGTAGGCACAAATCGTGCGTGCATGCATGGTTGCCATATCAAGTTGTACACGCAAAAAGACTGAAGCCATGCTACGATCCAGGTTCGTTTTCTTACCTGGAAAAAATCGATTTTTTTTCAGCCAAAGCCATGGGCTACTTGCAAACCTGAGAGGGGGCCCCTACATCTTGGGGGCCCAGGGCGGCCGCCCCCCTGCCCCTCCTTAGGGTCGGCCCTGTACCGACGAACTCTGCTGCGTGGAGTTTATGTCGTTCTCTCCGTCGCCAAGTCCGGCCCCTTCTCCGCCGCCATGTCTGGCCTCTTCCCCGCCGCCATTATCGATCATCTCTTTGTCTTGCCCCGTGTCATCATTGCATGCCCCGTCGGCATCCTCAACATCGTCATCCTCATCTTCAGTTATCCACCGAGTATAGCCATCCATGAAACCAGTCATGAGCAGGTGCGCTTCGACACGACCATCGACATGGGGGTCAAGCCAAACTATTCCTTTGCATTTTCGACACGGACCTAAAATCTCTGTCAGGTTATTTTCCTTCATGTCCTGCACCGCCGACCGCAACCATCTGTCCAACATCGTTCCACTGACCATCGTGAACTCTGCACGGTAATAATAAACAAATTGATTATAAAAATGCATGCATTCATCAAAGTCATACAAAAATTCGGCATGACCTTCCTTAAAAGTAGGACATATATAGATCTAGAGTTTGCCCGGAATTCGCCGAAACGGAAATAAATCGACATTTCGGCAAAACATAGGCAACTCAAATGCACAATTTGGCGTCAACTCATGCCACACACACAATTTCCATAAAAATATCACACACACATGCATAAACATATTTCCATTTTGCAAAAGCATGAAATATTAATCACACCTCTATCTCGAGATCGAGCACACGGTGGAGATGATGATGTAGGGAGGTCAAAAGTGCACAAAGCTCTTCTTGACAAAGAAAGATCTAGTTAGGGGGCAAATAGGTCACTTAACTAAATGGTACATCTACCTAGCTAGCTAATTTGGGAGGAGACGACTTCAACTAGTGGAGGGGGGAGGAAAAAGAGAAAGGAGATGAATTAATGGAGGTGGTGTAGTTATAGCTAGGAGTAATGAAGAGAGAGAAAGGTAGGTAGAAGAGGGAGAGTAATGGGGGGAGAAGTATTGAGGAAGAAGAAGAGTGAGAGAGGGAGGATGTGGGAGGGTAGGGGAAAGGGAGGAGAGGAGATGGGGAGGGGGAGGTGGAAAAGGTGGTGGGTCCTGCGTCTAAGCAGTAGCGCGGGAGAGAAAACGCGCTGCTGCTAAGAGCGTAGCAACAGCACGCTTTCCTGTCACGCGCTACTGCTAAACGGGCCAAACCTGTGCACATTTTCAAAATTAGCATCATCGAGGTGACAAAAAAGCGCGCTGCTACTATGGCATTAGCAGCAGCGCGCTCCCTGGCACCGCGCTACTGGTAAACTTATGTCGTTGTGTACTGTCGATGAATTTTTGTAGCAGCACGGTCTAAGCGTCACGCGCTACTGCTAAGTTTGCACCAGTAGCGAGCTTTCCATAGCCGCGCTGCTACTACTTAGCAGTAGCGCCTGTTTTTATGTCGCGCTGTTGCTAAGATTCTGTGTATAAGGTTTTTCCTAGTAGTGCACGCCACACAAGCTCGCACCCCGATCCGTCCGATGCATCTTCCTTGGCTACTCTCCCAACACCAAAGGTTACCGGTGCTATGATCCTGTCACTCATTGTGTGTACACCTCGAGGCACGTGTATTTTGTCGAGACGGTGTTCCCGTTTTTTCAGGTCCCTCCGGTTGCGGATTCTTCGGCGCCGGCCCCTGCGCCCCCTAACTGGAGCGATGCACGGCGCCACCCCCCGGCGGCCCACCCGGCCCGACACATTCTGTCGCCACCTCCCGGGTCCTCGACTCCCTCTTACGAGGTCGAGTCGGTGGGCACACCGCCCGCCACCTCGGTTGGCACCGCCCCCCCTGCGACGGGCTCGACCTCGCCCTCGCCCGTCGCTCCAGCCGCCGCGGGATCGGCCGCCGCGGCCCCCGCCGTCGCCGCCGCCGCCACCCCTGCGATGGGCTCGACCTCGACCTCGC
Organism: Triticum urartu; assembly: GCF_003073215.2. NCBI lineage: Eukaryota > Viridiplantae > Streptophyta > Magnoliopsida > Poales > Poaceae > Triticum > Triticum urartu. Next base: position 32,140,510 of record NC_053022.1, read on the forward strand.
CCGTCGCTCTAGCCGCCGCGGCCCCCGCCGCCGCCGCAGCTGGATCTCCGCCATCGCCGCGGCCTTCACCGCCGCCGCCGCGGCCTCTGCTGCCGCCGCCACCGCGGCCCCCGCCACCGCACCGGGTGCCCCACCACCGCGGCCCCCGTCGCCGCACCGGGTGTCCCCGCACCGGGTGCCACCGCCGCCGTGCCCCCTTCCGCTGCGGCACCCGCCGACCCTGCTGCCCCGTCACTTGGCGTGACTACCCGTGCCCGAGCAGGATTGCTTCGGCCCAGTACGCGCTACTCCGCCGGCGAGTATGTGTGCACCGCCTCGACGTCGATGCCATCACCCGTCCCCACCTCCGTTCGGGCTGCCCTTCGGGATCCCCCACTGGCTAGCTGCGATGCAGGAGGAGTTCGATGCCTTACAGCGCAACCGCACGTGGCAGCTTGTTCCGCGACCCCCTCGTGCCAACATCATCTCTGGCAAGTGGGTGTTTCGCCACAAGACTCGCCCAGACGGTTCTCTCGAGCGCTACAAGGCTTGCTGGGTGGTTCGTGGTTTTCGGCAGCGCGCGGGCGTGGACTTCACCGACATTTTCGCCCCGGTTGTGAAACCGGGCACGATCCGCGCCGTCCTTCAGCTGGCCGTCTCGCGCGCCTGGCCTGTGCATCAGTTGGACGTTTCCAACGCCTTCTTGCACGGTCATCTTGCCGAGCAGGTGTTCTGTGAGCAGCCTACTGGTTTCGTCGACACCGAGCACCCCGATTTCGTGTGCTTGCTCTCCCGCTCTCTGTACGGGTTGAAGCAGGCGCCTCGGGCTTGGTACCAGCGTATCGCCGCCTTCCTGCAGTCTCTGGGCTTTCGGTCCACTCGCTCCGATGCCTCACTTTTTATGTATCATCAGGGAGCTGCCACTGCATATCTGTTGCTCTACGTCGACGACATCATCCTCATGGCATCCACCCCCGATCTCCTTCAGGGGCTGACTGCTCGTCTTCGTGATGAGTTCGCCCTCAAGGACTTGGGGCCCCTGCACTACTTTCTCGGCATCGAGGTGATCCGCCGGGCTGACGGTTTCTTTCTGCATCAACAGAAGTACGCCCACGAGCTCCTTGAGCGTGCCGGTATGCTTAACTGCAAGCCGGCGCCCACTCCCGTCGACACGAAGGCGAAGGTCTCTGATCTGGAGGGGTCTCCCGCGTCCGATGGAGCTTTTTATCGCTCTATTGTCGGTGCTTTACTGTACTTGACACTGACTCGCCCCGACCTGTAGTACGCTGTTCAGCAGGTGTGCCTCCGTATGCACGCCCCGCGTGACTCTCACTGGACTCTGGTGAAGCGTATTCTCCGTTACATACGCGGCACCATGTCCTTGGGACTCACCCTGACGGCCTCCGCCTCCACCGACCTCGTGGCCTACTCGGATGCTGACTGGGCTGGCTGCCCCGACACGCGACGCTCTACGTCAGGCTACTGCGTCTACCTTGGGCCCTCGTTGATCTCTTGGTCCTCGAAGCGGCAGCCCACGGTCTCCCGCTCCAGCGCCGAGGCAGAGTATCGCGCCGTGGCCAACGCCGTGGCCGAGTGCTCTTGTGATGTTCACAAGGCCACTCTTGTCTACTGCAATAACGTAAGCGCGGTCTACCTCTCCGCCAACCCGGTGCACCATCGACGGACAAAGCATATTGAGCTCGACATTCACTTCGTGCGTGAGCAGGTTGCCCTTGGCCGTGTTCGAGTTCTCCACGTGCCGACGTCGCAACAGTTTGCTGATGTGATGACTAAGGGATTGCTTACTCCCGTCTTCGAGGAGTTTCGGTCCGACTGCGGGGGGGTGTTGAGTATGTGTTTTGTATTGCACGTGTATTGGAGTTGGGGCCCACCTCCTAGTCTTCTATAGTTGAGGTAGAGGCCTTCCCTTGTAATATATATACGTGCACCAGCACTCCATCAATACAACGATTATTGTATTGCAAATCATCTCTCTACACAGTCGGTTCCAACCTCAAGTGTGTAATAATGTGGCCATGTGCATGTGGCAATCACTTTGTACCTAGAAGAAGCACTACTATGCAAAATGCGTGCGTTGGCAAATTATTGCCGTGATGGCCTCTGAGAGTTCCTATCTGGTCGAGTTGCTTGTAGGAGAAACATCTGACTAATTTTGGAAACTGATGTGATGTAACCAAAAAAGGTAGCTAATGCCTTTATCGTACGGAGCCGTAGGCAGCCGTACAGATAGTGGAACATGAACGGGAGGCATTATTTTACATTAATTTACCATGAACCGGTCAGTTTAGGAAACATGATGATGCAAGAAGCCAGGAGCAGGTGAGTTTTGACAATGATCCAACGGCCACGAGGTGACTTTCATGACTACAACTATCCACCGCTTCAATCCAGATTGTCCAACACTAGCTAGCACACTGTGTGTTGTCTCATATTTCGCTATCATTTAATGGATCTAAACTGTAAGAAGATAAAAAGGGATCAAGCACAGGGGCGGATCCAGAACCAAAATGTCCCGATGTCCACGTATACACACTACACGGTGGATAAAAAACAATAATGTACATAAAATTAACACACTCAACAACTTAAAATGTCCAGCGGTATTTTTTTTAGCCAAAATGAAGCGTTCCTCTTGAAATACTATTTGATTTTGTAAAGTTGAACAATAAAGCATAAGAATTCCAACCAATAAAAACAACAACGGCAACATAGAACGATATATCTTGATTACATACAAAAGAAACAAAACCAAGGAGTAGTACATATTATGCATTTACTTGTCAATCGTTCTTACTGTTGTCGAGCTTGGTCGATAAATAATCCAAATAGATGTGAATCATTAGGGGAGTTTTATTAATTGCAGCAACCCGATTCTCAAATCTGATACCCTTAATTTGAAAACCCTAGCCATACAAATTGGATAAACATAACTAGGTAAAAATTAATATAAATGCATGTGATTGAGCGAGAATGGTGGCCATACCTAATTCGTTTGATTATTTAGCGCTGGGCGAGGGCAGGAAGAGAGGCTGGCGGCCGGCGATTGGCGACTGGCTGCTGAGCGTGCGACGGCGGACGACCGTACACCGCGTCGCTGTAAATTTTCCTTTTTTAGACAGCCTTTTTTCTAGACACCCGCGTCGCTGTGAAGTCAAGCAGCCGAACAGGCTGCACGCTCTAGCAATCCAATCAATCCAAAGCTGCCGGATGAGCTATTACTAGATGAGTTGATAGATGGGCCGTTCCTGCCGGTGTCCAGCTCAGAAATTTACCGGTGTCCAAGCTCATTATCTCGGCTACATATAACGATACGAGGAATTTGCACCCGGTGTCCTGTGACACCGGCTAGCTATACGTGGGTTCGCCCCTGATCAAGCACCTCAAATGTGACTTGAGCAAGTATGACTGCATGAGGCGAATGGGGTGAAAACACAAAGGTGACGTCCATTGTGCATCAGAGCAGTAGTTAATTAGTTAAAGGCAGGGGCGGAATTGGGCCTGGGGCAACTGGGGCTATAGCCCGAGGCTTGCCCGGTAATGAGATGGAACAACTAATGTGAATCTATGAATCTAACTTGATTTGTACGGTGTACTGGTGTAGTAATTAAGTAATAGGCACGGCGAGTATCGTTCTCTACAGATGTACGGAGACATCTATACAGATCGGTCTGTGTGCGAGAGCTTTGATCTTTGGTGCGGGTAATCTGGTGATTAAAGGCCGGGCTGATGAAAGATGCATGCGATCTGTACGCCGGAGGTTAGAATGATCCGATCGATCTCTGGTTCGATGCTATAACTAACTGTAAGACTCTAACATGTATAATTAGTATTAAGTGGGTTTCTCTCTCTAGGTGCTAAGTGGCCATCAATCATGAGTGAACGAGAGATTGGGAACCTTCCTGTTGGAGGCCGTAGAACCTAGACATTTCTGAGAGCATCTCTAGGAGATTCTGTAAAAGGCCTCTGGCCAGAAAAAATTCAGTCAATATGTGGGGTTGGGCATTTTTGTGACTCGAATAGCAAGGTACTATGGGCATTTAGGGTTAGCCTCCCTCTCCATCCCCTCCATCACAAACTATTTCCCCTGCCATTTTGATGGTTCCACTCCGACGAGCAATTAGCGTGAAATAGAGGATGATTTCGGCGGCCTCGACGGTGCATCCCCTCCGGGTGGTGTCGATGGTGTCGGCCTTGGTGGTGCATCCTACGGGCGGTGCCGGCCTTGCAGTGGAGTCGTGGTTGCCGTCATTGGAGGACTTCGCCTCCGACTCCTATGGCTCGATCTCCTCCGTCATCCAGCCCACCACCGACGACGACAACGCGGAAACCAAGCTGAAAGAGACCAGCAAAATGAGAAAAGCACTGTAGCTGGTACGGACGTGCATGACGTGTACGGCCATACCACACAGGCCCCAGTAGTAATACTGAACAGTGTGCACAGTTGCACTTAACTATGCGCGGATTATATGCACATATCGCGCGCACGTGATGTGGGCGACAGAGCGAGGCCAGCCAGCTCGGGAAGCACGTGTCGCAGGCCCTGCCTTGTCCCGAGCCAAACAAACAGATCGAATAAAAATCAACCAGATAAACGAGTGGTGGCAGATTTGGCCGGGCAAAACTATGTGAAATGCTAGACAAGACAACTATCATTGCAGGTTGACAGAATCATCGTACTTTTATGTTTTAAATAGCAGGCTATGTCAAATAATAGGTTATAGCGAACCTTTTTTGGTTTGGAGGAATTTCATAGGAATTTTTGGTTTGGAGAAATTTCATAGAAATTTTAGAGGATAGGATTATCATTGCAGGTTGATAGAATCATCGTACTCCTATGTTTTAAATAGCAGGCTATGCTAAATAATAGGTTATACCGAACCTTCTTTGGTTTGGAGGAATTTCATAGGAATTTTAGAGAATAGGATTCTTATAGGATTTTTCCTTTAGAGCCCTTTGGTTCATAGGAATAGATTCCTATTCCTACATAGGATTGGTTCCTATCCTCGACATTTCATAGGAAAAAATAAAAATGAGCCTAAACTTAATGGAAAAATTTCTTTGGTGTTAATCAAATGAAATCTCGTTTTCTATTCCTACTCATAAGATTTAAGATACATGCCATCTCATTTTCTACAAAATTCATATTCCTATGATAATCCTATCCTATGAACCAAAAGAAGCCTATACATAAGACCATTTAGTGGCACCCTGCTGCAAAGACTATAATAAGATTATAGCCGGCTAGTTAAAACTATGACTCCTACTTATAATCATTCCTTGTTTTAACCACGCCATCGAGCGAATGTGCAATGCAAGCTGGCTCGATCAACACGAGCCGACCTAGTTTGTGGCCTGAATGGATTAAGAGCAACTTCAATGGGGCAACCCATTTCGTCCGCCCGCTTCCGTTTAGTCGGTGCAGACAAAAATGACGGCCCAACGCGTCGATCCAAACTCAAATCGTGTTTGCCCGGCGTCCGCGCTGACTCATTTCCGGCCTAAAATTATGCCTGGAATGCGTCGGTGCGGACGCGCCGCGCGTCTCCTCGCGTCCGCCGGTCCCCATCTGGCGGCCACCCAACCGCCACAGTCAACATAATTTATGACGACCGCCCATCTTAGACCCACGCGTCAGCGACAGCGGTCGTCCTTTTTTAAGCCGGGCGTGCACGGGGCCGTCCTCATCCACTTACCACTCGTCCCACGTCCCATCTGGCCACCCCTGCCCCCACGCCGGCGACAACCCTAGCCACCGCCAGCATGAGTTTCTTCTCTGGCATCGGCAGCAGCCGCAAGGGCAAAGCCCCCGCCCGCCATTCCGCCTCACTCCCCGCCCTCCCCGCGCCGGCGCGCGCTCCCCGGCAGAGGCAGCGCATCAACGTGCCATTGCACCAGGCCGAGTGGCACTGGCACCACCGCGTGCCTTTGCCGTACCCAGACATGACGCTGTCGCATGACTGGGATTTGGATCCGGAGAGGATCCCAGTGCTGGCGGCGCCGCAGACGGCGAGGGCCCATGCCGAGGAGGTGTGGCGCCGGCGGGCGTTGCTAACATCGGAGCAGCGCGCCGACCCGCACTTCGCCGCCGACTCGCCCAACTGGGCTCGATGGTTCGCCTTCGAGCACGAGGAGGCGAGGCGACGCGGTGTCCGGAGCGTCGACCACAGCCTGCCGCCGCCCGCGCTCGTCGTCCGCGACAAGGACCAGGAGGCCGAGGCCGCCTACCAGGCGGCCATCAAGGAGAGCGAGGAGGAGGAGCGATGGAGGGAGGCGGACGAGGTGGCTTCCGAGGCAGCCATGGCGGAGGCCATGGCCCTCTCCGCGGCGGGTGACTGCGTCGTGCCGCCGGTAGCCCCGCCGTCCCCGCCCAAAGCCGAGCCAGAGGACCCGGCTTACCGCGAGCGCTACTCCTGGATCGGAGTAGTGCGCGAGTGGGTCAGCGCTCCGCCGATCTGGCTTGGGGCGACGTTGAAGCAGGAGGCGGCCTACCTCGACCACTGGCGCTGCGTTCGGCTGGTCGAGGAGCACCGGGAGGGCGAGCGTCTTCAGATGCTCGAGCGCGAGGCCGACGAGGAGGCGCGCCAGGCCCAGGCAGCGGCGGCAAAGCCCGACATCGCCGTCGTCTGGAACACGGCGTTCCCCTGGGCCGGCCCTGCGCCGACGTTGATCGACCTCACCCGTCCCGACACAGACGCCGCCAACAATGAGGACGCCTAGGACCGCGCGTCGTCTTGTTTTTAGTGTTTTTATTAATGTAATGTGGATTTTCGCCGGCCTTCGTGGCCGGATTTTATGTTTAATTAAATGCGTATATTTATTTTCAAACTGCTTGCAATATTTTTTAGCGCGCTGATAAAATAGGCCGGGCCAGTGTTGGACGCTCGCGCCGACCCGAACACAACGCCGGACGTTTGTGTCCGCCGGGCTGACCCAAACGGACAAAAAACGGACAAAAGCGTCGTCTGTTTGGGTCGGCCCGTTGAAGTGGCTCTAATTGATGTAATTTATCATGGCTTGTAATAGTGCTACTACTTGTGCAAGGGGGCGTGCTGCGTGCTGCGCTGCTGCGGCTGCGGCTGCGGCGTGAACAGAAAGGTGCCTACCCGCATTCCATTTTCTTCCGAGGAATAGCTTTCGCATGCGCCACATTATCATCATCATTGGCGCTCGCTTTTTCCCCTTATTTCGTTTCTTGGAGGCGCCATGAGCTGCTTTCTAGCATGTTTGATGATTTCTTCTTGCATTTTTTTATCTGAGGCGATGATGGTGAGTTGGTGACAGTGAAGGGTGGGTACAGGAGAACCTGCTCCTGCTAGATTTGATATAACCGAACCTCGGCTGCTATCTGTTTTTAATCAACTTTTAAGCTGCGGTGCAGGTGTATTTAGCAGGGTCAACCCGGTTTGGCTTTGGAATAATCGGCACATTTTCAATTGGAATTGCTACCTGCCTCAAATTATACAGATCTTTTATTTTCCTTTGAATGGAAACATCAACCGTTATTAATGAGAAAAATGTTTGTCCATGCTTTATATATAAAGCAACCATCACCAGACAAGTCGATACAGACACACACCCCACACCAACACACGCTCATGGCTAGTTACAAGGACACTGAAAACAACAACACCACCCCAAACCACTTGAAGCAAACATTGGACGAAACACTAAGCACTACTATGAAAACGTCGGGGCCCTCAACCGTGGATGAGCCACCGTGATGAGGAGAAGCCGTGCATGCCGAACAATGGGCTCCAAGACGATGCCTTCAGGAAAGGAAAGACACAGGAGCGCCGCCACCGCCCAATCCAAAGATTAGGGTTTCCCCAGAGCACCACGGCGACAAGTGAGATACCGCGACGGCGCTTTCAAGAAGGGGACGACGATAGAACACCGCCGCCGTCGGCTTGACAAGTCAGATCGGGTTTTTCCCTGGCCAACACTCACCGTCACCAAATTGGGGTATGAACTACCGCACCCCCTCCATTGAACGACACACCCCGACCACCATGCCGCCCACACGGCCATGGTGACCGAACCCTCGTCCACGGATAAACCATATACTGACGCGGTCGACCGGGAAGGGGCAAAAGACCGCCCTTCCACCCCATAGTGGACACCTTGGCAGGGTTGGTGGCCTCGGCGGCCAGATCTGGGCCAGGGGAACTCCGGCAGCCACATAGAGCAACCGCCCGATGCAACGAAGGGGCACCCCTGCCCCCTCCCCGAAGTCCCGTGCCACCTCCTGTAGGCCCTCGCACGCACCAACATCGCACCATGGAGCCACCCCTGCCTGTCGAGCCCGCACCTGATCCGTAGAGGAGGGAGGAAACCCAGCCGAGTAAGCCGCATCTAAACAGACGCCGGAGCAATTCCCGCCGTCGTCGCGAGCAGACCGGCCGACCCCGCTGTTGCAGTCACGCGCTGTAAGCCAACTCCATGCAGAGCCCACGAGGACCTCCGCCGCCACCAGGGACCAAATCCTCGCGGATCTGGCCGAAGGAGTGTCGGCCCGCCACCGACCGATCTGGCCCGAGCAATCAATCCGACCCCCGCCGCAGCCCCCCCGCCGCAGACGCCTGCCCAACCGCCGCCGCGACGCCACCAGGCTCCCTTGCCGTTACCCCGGAACAGCGTCGCCGCGCCGCTAGCCCCCGTCGTAGGCCAACGCCTCCAGACGTGCGGCCGACCCACGCAAGTTGTGGTTCTCGCCCGGAGGGGAGACGAAGGCCCCGCTGCCGCCCTTGTCGGCCGGGCTTTGCCCGGCGACACCGCCTGGCGGCGGCGGGGGAGGAGGACAGACGAAAGAGGTGAGGGGCGGCGGGGATTAGGGTTCTATCGAGTGCTCCCAGGAGCGCCGCGGGAGGGAGGGGGTGTCGTTGAATTCCATAAATGTGTTTCTTCATCAACCGTTATAAGTGGAGAGGGATTTTTTTCCCTTTTTGAGTTGCAAGAGAGAGATCAAATAATACTATAGCAAAATTGATGGGGAGGCTTTGTTGACCTGGGCTTGATCATCGTTGTCGTGACCCAAATGGACGGAAGGTCGATGGACTGCGACGTGGGGTCCTGGTCTGGCGATTTGCATGTTTGATTTGTCCGCAGCCATGCGAGTACAGATCATTGGAAATATATTCTTCACATCCTTTTCCACGGGCGATGTGTACACTACAACCATTGATTTTTATTTTTCTTGGTCTCCACATAACCCCCTGACATCTTGGTAGTGAAACGGAATTGACTGAGAACCCCGGGGCTGGACTTTGCTCGGTCGACCAGGCAGCAAAAAATGGTCTCTTTTCCACGGACGAACATCCATGGGTCATTTTGAAGCTTCTCTGGACATCTGAATTTTGCTCAGCGTTTTCTTCACATCGCCAAGCAATAATGACCGACTAGCCTATCTCTTTTGAAACACCGATCGTCGATCGATTGTTTGCAAGCAACGCACCGATGATGGAGACGTCTCGTACAGTACTCAATCTCCCTTGGGTTATACTCAACCTCGCCCCCACTGCAGCATGCGTGCCGTGTGTTTGTTTGCATCTTTCATGCTGCCAAATGCGAATAATCCTTTCTAATAGTATTTTTGCTGGCTGAGCATCAGGTACGAGAGCATATACCCATAATACATCATGAAACAACATGTTACCAATCTAATCTATGTGAAAAGAGACATGATTAACTAATGGAGCATCGTTAGAGCATATACTTCATAATGTAGAACAGATATATTCGTGTGTGTGTGGCGGGGGAGCCTCCTTTTTTTTGTTACGAAAAGACTCATGTTAAGCATAAGGTTTTTCTTTTGCGGAAAGTTTCAATCTATTCATATCCAATCATGGCAGTACAGAGAATAAAAAAATAACTATATCCAGATTCGTAGACCATCTAGCGATGACTACAAGCACGGAAGCGAGCCGAAGGTGCGCCGTTGCCGTCATCGCCCGGTTTTTTCCCCGGGGAAATATAAGGGTTTCCTGAGTAACAAACGTAAATCATTTCTGCCCTAAAAGCTATGTTCAAGAGATTTTTTAATTAACTGAGCATGTCTAGAGCATATACTCCATGACGAAACAACATACCTGCCCAAGGACAGCTACTATGACATCTATACCAGTATTTGAGTTGCTGACAGCGCTTGCCACACTGTACTATGCCATCTATAAGTACTACTACTGTATTCTATTTAAAAAGAACCATGATTAACTAGTGGAGCATCATTGGAGCATATACTCCATCCATGTAAAAGAGAAATATTCGCCGGGCCGGCTTCCTTTCTGAAAATCATTTCATAAAAAAGGAACATGATTGAGTATAAGAAAATTTCTCATTTAAAATCTTAGTATATAACAGGAGTGTTTTTTTTTTGAGGGAGTATGTAACAGGAGTGTTAATATTAGTCTAGTGCGGTTCCCAATCAGGCGTGGTCGGTTTAGAAATGAGAATATGCATGTCTGGGCCGCTGCTTCCGGGAAAGTTCCTTGAGGCTCTTTTCTTTCGGATCCCCATATGATTCTACCAAGTCTGCTAAAGTTAGTGTTTTTTTTTTGAAAGGCTAAAGTTAGTGTTGTTAATAACGTGGTCATGGGCTGCTAGACGAAGTTTATTAATCCAACTGGGAGATGTGACAAGCTTTGTCTAGCTTAACTAATCCTGTGGATCACCAATTTTTTTTAACTTGTTCTTGTTTAAGTATATAGTATTGCTTGTGGGATACGGAGAAATGGTCAAAGATACGCGCATTTACTGACAGCAATTTTACCATTGGAAATATATAAGTTTGCGATTGATCAGCTGAAATTCAGATGGAATTTGTACGTCAACTCAATCGATCACCTATATCCTAAGGTAGAAGACTACATCTCCAACTACTGTGGGAAGCTGGATGGCCATTACGAGAATTTGATATTTTGAATGTCAGTAGTTGGACAATTTTGGATGTTGCAAGTCCTTGTCAACGCACACAACAAATGATTTACGTGAGCAACAAGTTGTGCCAACCACATTATGCATACTGCTACAGCTTCAGTGTTCAGATGTTGCTTTCACACCAGTTTTCCTTTTTGTGTGGGGACATTCACACAAGTACATAACCGGTTATATTGCTTACGAGATTAGGAGAAATGGCCAAAGACACGCAAATTTAGAATTAGTAACTGTAATTTTCTTATACAAAAAGGTAACTTTTAAAGTTAATCAGAAATTTGGACGTAGCTAGTCCTCGTTAACGTGCACAATAGATAAATAATTTATGTGAGCGGCAACTTGGGCAACAACATTTTGCCTGGCACCAAATTTAGAGTTCGGACAGCCTCTCCTTCGTGTCAGCTTGGTAAGTACTCCGAAGGTCAGCTGTTAGAATGCTAACCCTCCTATATAACTGACAGGTAGTATGAATTAGTACGTGGGCTCCTCCTCTCTTGGTGCTAAGTGGCCGTCAACCATGAAGTGAAGGAGAGATCGGGAACCTTCTCGTTGGAGCCTGTAGAACCTAAACCGGAAAGAAAAAAAAAACCCTAAACCGGAAAGAGACCAGCAAACTGAGAATCACTGTAGCACGTCGATCACACCTCACTGTGGCGTTTGTACGGACGTGCATGCGTATGGACGTAACACATACGTTGTAGACTTGTAGTTGCACTTACTTATCTGCCGATTATGCACAGATCGCGCGCACGTTGACAGAATCATACTCTTTGTAAGTGCCTGTTTGTTTTAACCTCGCGATCGAGCGCATGTGCAATGCAAGCTGGCTCGATCAACACGAGCCGACCCAGTCTGCGGCTTGTATGGATTAATTAACCTAATTAATCACGGCTTGTAACGGCGCTACCACTTGTGCTCAACTGTCCACGATCTCCCGACACCCATGTATTTCTACGGACAATTATGGATAGTTGTGCGTGTCGCTTCTCAGATCACGTTGGGGTGCTTCCACATTCTCCACCAATTTTTCTTTCCACCAATTTTTCTTTCTGAATGACGGAGAGAGAGAGAGAGAGACGGACAACTAAAGACCCAGTATGGACTTCCAAACTACTCCCTCTGTTCCAAATTACTCGTCGTGATTTTCGTGGTTTTAGTTCAAATTTCAAACTAAAACCACGACGAGTAATTTGGAACGGAGGGAGTAACACCGAAACCCAATCTCTCTGGCTTACACAAGTCTTTCAAGACCCCTGTGCAGCTGCACAATCGCTGTGTGTGTGTGTGTTTAAGGAGGAAAGACCCCTGACCTCTGCATCAGAGCGATGCTGTGTGTATTTGGCAATGTTAAACTATATTTTTCTCATGAATAATGACATCTCCAATGCTTACCCTTAAATCAGGCACCGTATCCGTCAGTGGACCCTTGGGGACCAGTCCGCGAACGCAAATGTAGGAGTTCACTATACAACCCTGCTCGCATACATTTCAAAACGGATTTCAACAAACCAAATGAAATTCTTGCAAATAGGATAAATTTCATATACAATGGACGACAATATTTATATTTCGAACATTTCAACTAAACTGTAGGGGACTAGGCTCGAATATCCATTTTTGAGCCAGACTCATCGGCACCCGGTCAAAAAAATATTGAAGTACAAAAATAATTCAAAAAATCCAAATTTTTTTTTGCATGATAGATAATTTGGTGCGTGACGTGCGCTTCAAATTTCAGACCACTTGGACATGCAAGTTGCTCTCAGTAAAAACAACAAATTGGGTCGAAACAATACATGAACAGTAATTTTTTTAACTCACACCAAATTTATCTTTTTTTTTCCGAGAGCTACTCAGATGTCCAAATGATCTGAAATTTGAAGCACACCTCTCGCACCATGTAATTCTTTTTTTTGAATTTTTCTAATATTGTTTTTGATTTTTTTCTTCATTGCTGGTACAAGTTTGTATTGGATGGCAAAACGAGTCCGAACAACGTTGTCCGGATGGATACAGATGATTTGAGAATCCGCATTGAAGATGCTCTAATGTCACCTTCTTAAAACAATAATGCTGGGAATTATAGAGAAACTTAATTGACCTCTGCTCGATACTCGTTGTTGTAATCCAAATGAACGGAGGGTCGATGGATTGCAACGCGGAGTTCTGGTCTGGTGATTGCATGTTTGACGTGTCTGATGCCATCTACACACATACAAACCAGTCGGAATTCTTGACATCCTTTTCCACGGGCGATGCGTGCCGCCATTGAATTCCTCGGCACTCAAATAATGCCCGGACTTCTTGGAAGCGGAACAGAATGACTGATGGAGAAAGAGTGAACCGGGAGCTGGACTTTGAAACCGTGAGGTGGCATTTGAATGTTACCGCCAGTTACATTTTTGTGTTGATCGTGCAGTCCATGATCGATCACTTGACTTGTTCCCGGTCGACCAGGCAGCACCAAAGAATCGCCTCTCTTCCACGGACAGCCGTCCATCAGTCATTCTGAAACTTCTATCGATACCCAAATCCTCCACAACTTTTTCTTCACATCTAAAAGCGTCTCTCTGGAGAAATAATGACTGGCTAGTCTCTCTCCTCTCTCTTTCTCTTTCCGTCCTGCACAAGTCTTCGAAGAAGACTGTATTGTACAGAATTGCAGACAAAAGCGGGGTCGGTCTAGTTGTCTACCTTCCGCGAAACGTCACATATCATCCACAGCCTGGACGCCATAGATAGAAACGGCCATGACCACAGGTAGGACCGTAGGAGTAGCACTTTGGCCCGGCAAAATTGACAAATTTGACCTTAAAGCGAAAGTGTTTCACAAACTAAACTGCTTTTGAAAATATTTCACACTGCTGATCCTTTTGTGTAGCGCCCGACAACAAGGCGCTGCACTCTGCTGTGCAACTCCTTACAGCTAGGCGCTGCACAGTGTAGTGCAACTCCTTAGAGCTAGGCGCTGCACAGTGTGGCGTCTAAGTGTTAGGCGTTGCACAGTAGAGTGCATCGCCTTGCTGTCAGGAGCTGCACATTAAGGATCAGCCGGATGAAATACTTTCAAGAACAGTTTAATTTGTGGAATAGTTTTGATCTAAGGTCAAATTTGTGCCTTTTGCCCCATGGGCAGCACTAGCAACGGCAAGTTATCTCACGCTACCCCATGCGAGGCTACAAGTGGGCCAGAGTCAAATGCTATGAGGATGCGATCAAAATTAAGACGCCCCGTGTCTGCGTCAAGGACGACGGACGGCTTCTATCCTCCGTTCTTTAATTTGTTGGTTCGGCTGACGGTTTTACCCTCGGGATGCGGCAACACGTATTCTAGTGCTTGTCCATACGCCGCGGCACAAAGCAAAATGCTGTGCTCTACAGTGACACATATTTTTTGCGGGTGTACAGTGACATTCTCTCGGACGCTTTTTCCGGAGATATAAAGTCAATCACGAGGAACAGTGGAAGATCGTGCACTACACGCAGCCGAAGAACAACAAAAGCATCCTCAGCCGTGGAGCAGATCTACATGTCATGCTGCAAGTGGACGCGGGCTACCCGCGGTGCCCACGTACAAGCCCACATAATTTACGTTTGTGGACAACCACGGATAAAGCATCCAAATATGTGAAGTATGTGGGCTGTTCCGCGGCTCCCGCATCTAAGGGCATCTCCAGCCGTTGGCTTCCTAGAGGGCATCTAAAAGCGCCGTCTGGGGATGAGCCGGCGCAAAAAATGGCCCTAGAGGCGAGTCGGTCCCCAGCCGTCGGTCCCAGGCACGTATTAAAAAAAAAGACTGTTCGGCAAAGTTATGATAAAAATTAGTTAAATTTCGGTCAAACGTGGCAAATTTCGGTGAAATTCGCGTATTTTCATTACATTAACCTAATCTAAAAAAGAAAAGGGCTGAAGTCATCGCCGTCATCGCCGCCATCGTCGTCGTCGGCCTTCTCCTCCTTGACGCGGGCGCCCCTGCTGGACCCCTGCCCGGCGTCACCATGGCGGACTGGCGGCAGCGCGTCGTCGTCGTCGTCGCTGTCGCATCAGACGACGACCCCGTCTTCAACGCGGCCGCGTCGGCGCTCCTCGAAGCGGCGCAGGGCAGCGCGCTGGCGCTCCTTCTCCTTCTCCCGGCGCGCCTTCTCCATCGCAATGGAGTCCTGGCGCGCCCATTCTAGGGCCGCGTCGTCATCGTCGAACTCCGCCTCCACCGGCGCCAGCCCCAGCTCCGTCTTCATCGGCGCCAGCCCCGGCTCCATCTTCGGCTTGACAAAGCGCGGAGGAGCCGACGAGGAGGGGGCGCGTCAGCCGCCCTCGTTGATGACGATGCCGACGCTGTGAGTGCGCCGACCGATTGGCGTCTCCGCCGCGGGCTCGGCCTTGACGCCGAGAAGCGCCGGAGAACCGGAGGAGTGCGAAGATGAGCGAGAAGAGGAAGACGAGGAGGAGGCGAACCTCCTTGGCGCCCATGCGCGTCGGTGTTGCGACGGGGCGGCCTCCGTCGCAGGATAGGTCAACGGCGGGGTGTTGCCGCCGTCGAGGTGCTTCAGCACGCCCTCCAGCGTGCGGCCCGGGACGCCCCACCACAGGTGGCGCCCCACGCTGTTCTTCACGCCGCCGACCACCGGCGCGTCGTTGGTGGAGGCCAGGCGCTGCTGCTGGCGGCGCTGGAAGTATGCCGCCCAAGCCGCGTGATTGCCGGCGGCGTACTGGGGGAGGGAGCGCTCGTCGTCGGTCAGGGAGGCGCGCGCGACCTCGACCTCCTCGGCGAAGTACGTGGGCTTCGCCACAGCGTCGGGTAACGGGGAAACGGGCACTCCCCCGTCGCTGAGCCGCCACCCCGTCGGCCCGGCGCGCATGTCCGACGGCGCCGGGATGTTCGCCTGGAACAGGAGCCAGGACTCCTGTATGCGGAGCGAACGCCGGCCGAAGCCGTTCGCCGCCGCCTCATCTCCGGTGAAGCGCTCTGCCATGGCAACGGGCTCGGCGGTGGTAGAGAGGGAGAGAGAGGGGCTGCCGGTGGCGCTCGGGAGAGGAAGACGAAGACGGAGAGAGAGGGGCTGGGCGGCGGCGAGGGGCGAGTCTGGTATGGGCACCGGCGAGAACCGCCGGCTTTTATAGCCGCTCCACGCCGTGTGTACGCGTGCGAGGGAGGAGAGGCGTCGGCACGCCGTCTCGAGACGCGCCGCCTGTGAGGAATCAATGGCAAGGCCGACCGGCGGCAGCCTTGCCATTGATTCCCCACGGGAATCGAGGCAGTTGGGGGGAAGACGAGCCGCCGTGTCCCTGACCCGGCTGGCCCGCGGCTTTTTCGCGCCAAAACAGTTCGCCCTGGTGCCCCCGGGCGCCCCCCAGCGCGCCGGGTTCGACCTGGGTCCGCCGACGCTGTTTTTGGCCCAGACCGGCGAAAATCGGGCTCCTGGAGACGCGACTGGACCGTTTTTTCGGCGCCGGTGCAAACAAAACGCCTGGAGAGGCCTTCTTGAGGACGCGGCTGGAGATGCCCTAACCCACGTCCTTCGCAGGTAAATTCGAATCTCACAGTTGGGATGATGCAGCCGTGTGGGGATTAGCCATGGCCGCAGCGCCACCGTCTAGCTCCGGCATGGACGCTGCAGGGTCGTCGTCTACCTTATCCTGGTCGCCCCAACGCTGATTTCCAACTCCGCCATGGACGTCGCATCGTCGTTGTCTACCTCCGCCATGTTCAAATTAGAGCAGTCTTCTTCTTCCACTCCCTCATTCATGATTTCTTTCATGTCAGGTACCACATGGTCTCGCATCTTCTTCAGCCAATTTCTTCTAAATTGTTCAGAGTTCAGAGCAGAGCCATTCGGTCATGAACTTGTTCGTCCACCTTGTTGAACTTGAATCACCTACCATCTATTGCTGCAGGATTGACCATGGTGAATTGGTGATAATGGGGTGAGCGGCATCCTCCTTCCTTATCCAGTCCTCCCTGATTGCTTCCTCTCTCCAGAACAACATGGAGGAGCTGACTGCTTTAAGGAGGAGCAGCTGCAAACAAGCAGCTTGCGCTTTGCTCTCCTCTTCTTTCGAGCTTATGACAGTGGCACTTCCGAAAATCATTTTTCGTTTGACTCTTCGGCCGAAGTGACGCCTGCCGAAGCACTGAGTTTTGCAGGAAGAACTTCTCTACACCCAAGCAAACAAAGATGCTACGAAAAAACGTGATTTGCAGATTGCAGTTCTATCTCTGAAGCTTCTTCCCTTGAAAACAAAGTCTCGACTTCTCTACTCCTTCTGTGTCCATAGCAAAACAGTAAGTTTTCCTGAGCCTACGATTTACGTGAGATTATGTGGGATGTGGGTGATAGATTTCTTTTGGATCAGATAGGTTAGATAATTCCGGTGAACCTACCTTCTGCTTGTCCAGATGAGCTCGATTCAGCGCCGGCCATGGTGAAGTAGGGGCGGGTGACGATGTGGACAGAGAATGGATGGCGGCGGTGGTGGAGCTTCCCGTAAGCACCACGCTAACCCTAGATCGGTAGGGATTGTAAGTGGGGATTGTGGCAGTGATTAACCTTGTGAGTCGTGCCCCGGCCTCCACCTCTGTTTATATAGCGGTCACAAGGGCCCACCAACCATGGTTTGGTTGGGCGCCCCCGATCAGGGCGCGAGTCAGGGGCCCGTTCGACCCGTTGGGTTCGAACGGGAGAGAGATCAACCTAACATTCTCCCACTTGATCTCAACTTTACTTTTAACTTTATATTTTGTAGTTTATTTGTTTCATCACATATCGGTACATAGAGCATGTTTCATCGTCACAGCTTAATTGCCAATAGAATCATACAGCTACAACATACGTTATGTTCAGAAACAAATTCTGTTCCTTTTGGGCCTATCCAGAAATCATAAGGCTTTTTCTTAAACCCATGCCGGCTAAGTGTTCCGTTAACACATTGGGTGGTAAGCCTTTCGTTAGCGGATCCACAAGCATATCTTTTGTCCTTATATGCTCGAGACTTATAGTTTGATCCTGGATTTTATCTTTCACAACATAATACCTTATTTCTATTGTTTTGGCAGCATTACTCGACTTGTTGTTGTGAGCATAGAATACTGCGAGTTGGTTGTCGCAATACATCTTTAGTGGTTTGTGAATACAATCTACCACTTTCAAGTCGGGTACAAATTTCTTTAGCCATACCGCCTGCCCCGTGGCTTCGAAGCATGCTATGAATTCTGCATACATCGTGTATGATGCAACTATCGACTGTTTGGAGCTTTTCCACGAAATAGCTCCCCCAGCGAGGGTGAATACGTATCCTGACGTGGATTTTCTATCATCTCTGTCCTCCGCAAAATCTGCGTCTGAATACCCCTTTATCTCTAGGGAATCACTTCTCCTGTATATTAGCATGTAGTCCTTCGTGCCTTGCGCATAACACAATGCTTTCTTTACCATCTTTCAATGCTCTATGCCTGGATTCTCTTGATATCTACCGAGTACCACGGTGATAACGGCTAAGTCAGGGCGAGTGCACATTTTTGCATACTGTAAGCTGCCAACTGCCGAGGCATATGGTATTTCTTTCATTTGATCGATCTCGTACTGGTTCTTGGGACATTGAAATTTCCCAAAACTATCGCCCTTAACTATAGGAGCAGGTGTGGCTTTACTCGCATGCATATTATACTTTTTAAGAACCTTTTCTAAATATGCTTTCTGCGATAGTCCTAAGACTCCATTGTTCCTATCTCAGTGAATTTCTATGCCCAAAACATATGATGCTTCACCAAGATCTGTTATGTCAAAATTTGAGGATAAGTATTTCTTTGTTTCTTGTAGTAGACTAACATCACTGCTAGCAAGCAGGATATCATCCACATACAAGATTAGGAAAATATATTTCCCATTTTTAAACTTTGTATAAATGCAATTATCCTTTATTTCTTTAAATCCAATACTTTTAATCATTTGATTAAACTTTAGATACCATTGCCGAGAGGCTTGTCTTAATTCATAAATGGATTTCTTCAGGCGGCATCCCATATTTTCCTTGCCTTCCATGATAAAACCCTTGGGTTGTTTCATGTAGACCTTTTCTTTTAAATCACCATTCAGAAATGTCGTCTTAACATCCATTTGATGTAACTCTAGAGCAAAATGAGCAACTAATGCCATTATGGTTCTGAAGGAATCCTTACATGATACTGGAGAAAATGTCTCATTGTAATCTATCCCTTCTCTTTTTGTAAATCCTTTTGCCACGAGTCGTGCTTTATACTTTTCTATATTCCCTTTAGAGTCATACTTAATTTTGTAGACCCATTTACAGCCTACTATTTTGGCTCCTTTAGGAATTTCCTCTAAGTCCCAAACATTTTTGGAACTCATTGATTTCATCTCGACTTCCATTGCCTTCATCCACTTCGATGAATGAGGGCTTCTCATAGCTTCTTCATATGAGGTGGGATCTTTTTCCATATGAACCATTTCTGTTTTATAAACTTTAAAGTCAGTAGAAATAGCTGACTTTCTTGGCCTTGTAGACCTTCTAAGGGCCTCAGTTTCTGGCACATTCTGTGCCTCAACTTCTGGCACTTGTTCTAAAATTTGCTGTTGCACCTCCCTTTCATGCTCAACAACGGGTTCAGTCGGCTCCTGACAGACAGGTTTCGGGTCTACCCCCATAGTTGTCATGGGTGGAGTTGCAACTGGTAGTGAGAAAAATGGCTCCTGAATCATCGGATTAGGTGCATGCACCCTCTTCTCCTCAAGATCAATTTTCTGAGGTACCAAGCTCCCCCTCATCATTTCGTCCTGTAAGAAGACTGCATGTCTCGTTTCTACAAACTTGTGTATCTGTGTGGGCAGTAGAAATGAAAACCCTTTGATCTGTCTGGATAGCCAATGAAGTGGCAACTTACTGTTTTGGAATCTAACTTTGCAATGTTTGGATTAAACATTTTGGCCTCAGTAGGGCACCCCCACACCCTGAAGTGTTGTAGGGAGGGCATCCTTCCTGTCCATAGCTCGTACGGTGTTTTGGGCACCGACTTGCTTGGTACACTATTGAGAATGTGAATGATGATTTTAAGCGCCCCCATCCATAATCCCAATGGCAAGTTGGAATAACTCATCATGCTGCGCACCATATCCATAATTGTACGGTTGCGCCTTTCAGCTACTCCATTTTGCTGAGGCTCGCCCGACATTGAATATGGGCTACTATGCCAGTCTCCTGCAAGAACTTCGCAAAAGGTCCAGGGACTTGGTCATATGGAGTGTGCCGACCGTAGTACTCTCCCCCACGGTCGGACCTTACTATCTTTATTCTTTTATCATGCTGATTTTCATCTTCAGCTTTGAATATTTTAAATTTATCCGACGCTTCAGATCTTTCTTTGATTGGATAAATATAACCATAGCGAGAGTAATCATCTGT